>NC_083583.1:23489098-23764098 GCF_027579695.1 Neoarius graeffei
TCAATATTAAATAGGTCATATTTTAATCTGCACTCACTAACTTCCTTGTGTGGTGAAAGACCTTTACTCACACTCACTCATACAGAGAGAGACCGAGAGACTGTGAGTGTTTAATTGCAGGGAAGATAAGCAGCAATCACAAGGTGAAACGGCTGAATGAATGCTGTACCTTAAGTCAATATTTGGCAAACAGCAGTCCTTAAAAGCGTACATCAGTAATAATACACGGTAGGTTGTGCAGGACAAAAAAAAACACACCAAAAAAACAAACAAACAAAAAAACAACCCAACCATGGTTTAAATGGTATATATATATATATATTTTAATGGATCATATTCAGCACCCTAAGGGTAACGATATGTACATTATATACACCACTGTATAAACAGTATTCCAAATACATTATGTCTAGTTTAATAAATAGAGCCTCAGTGAACGATTACTAATGTCCATGATGTGTTTTTTTTTTAAAAAGGAGGTCTACTGGTAAATAATGCAAATAATTTCCAACAATGAAAAACCTGATGTGAAGATCATAAAGCAGACCTGAAGTTACACGGTATGGCCATACATTTGTGGACACCTGAACAATGGAAGCTATAATAACAGCAAATGTGGACTAAATCTAGAACGGGATGTTCTACAAGCACGCACAGGTGTGATGGTTGTGTGTCCACAAACTTTTAGCCATATAGAGTATGTAACTGAATATTTGGATGCTGAAACAGTCCTACTGAGCTCACGCTGGATGGTGGATGGTCTGACAAGGTAACTGACCTGAGCTGAACTCCTGCGATACAGCCTTCTGTCACAAATGGCACACTTGAGGTCTTTTTGACTTTCTTTGTGTGTCCATGAAATCCACAAGGTTGCAGGATGTCCCTTTTCTTATTTTAGGGTTCAGAAGTGTACTCATGTGCACACTCTTTGAGTCATTAATACACCCTTTGGCCACACTGATGCAAACCCAACAGCGATCTCTTGTGCAAAACAATGAGGAGAAAAAAAATGTTATGGATATAAATGTTGCTAAAGCAGCTGATATAATTATATATACAGTATATAGTGACGGCACTTTCTCTAAGCATCCGACTATGTAATGTCACACTCAGTTAGTGATAACACTGCGTCCGAAATGCTTCGTCTTTCCTTCCGCTTCACCAGAGCGTAGATTAGATGAGTTCAGCATGGCTGATGGCATCATTAGGGACAGATGTGATCACGGAACAATAACACTCTTAACTCCTTATTGCACTTGAACCTCAGGAAGGGCAGAGTAACTGAATACTGAGTTTGACTCCCCTGCACTAAAATTTGATTACAACATGCATTTACAGCTTATTCATTCTAAATTCCAAAGAGCAATGATTTTTTTAAATAATGTTCATGTTTGTTTGCATATGCTAGCATGACAAAAAAGAATGAAAATGCCCTTTCTTGCAAATAATCTATGCCCAGAGCACTAGAGTATATTTTGAAGCAGGCAATTATTGGCTCAAGTTCATGCTTCAGTTTGAAGACCCAGAAAGAAAACTGTAGAAACATTTATAAATACCAAACCCTTTTGGCTTGATGTCATACTACAAATATCACTGAAAGCAAAACTTCATTCCCTGATTTAAAAAAAAAAAATCCTACAGACTTTTATAAATTTGATTTTCTGCTGATAAAAAGGAATAACCTGACCATTAGTCATCCCTGTACAACCCTGTAAGAAGATTTTTCCTTCAGGACGCACCCTTTTCCTGTATCCTATGTCCCTATAGTTCTTGCTACATATACTAAAAAGGGACAACAGCAATACTGTTACTTGCAATAAATAGTGACCAGACGGTTTGCTCCCTGCTTACTTTCCTTCCAACAGCTCATTCCTATTGAGTGCTATGTTACCCAGCTCTCTGTGCGCAGCCGTTTGAGTGATGGACCCCTGATGCCCTCTGATGGCCCACTGCCCTGAGCCAGGGTGGGCACAGAGGGATGGGTGTCTCTGTGCTGCTCCTCACGCTCACTGCCTTCATATGAGCTGCAGGAGGAGGCGAGGCTTTCAGCTGGAGAGTGGAGAGAGGAGGACGGAGGGGCAGAGAGGAAAGCCATTGGTGGAGACACAGGTTCAGCTTTTATATCCATGACTGGAGAAGACCTGGAGGACGGCTCAGAGACATGGGATAAGGAACGAGGGACTCTGTAGGAAAGAAAAGATGGGGATATTTTTTTGTGATTAGTCTTGTTACTACGACAGAATTGATGGATCGATGGATATGTGATGAATGGATGATGGAAAGATCAAAGGATGGGTGGATGAGTGATGGATGGATGGATGGATGGATGGATGGTGGAGCAACAGTAAGACTAAATAAATGGATGTACAGATGTGTGAATGGATTGATAGATGAAGAAAGGATGAATAAACAGATGTATGGTGAATAGATGAAAGAATAAATACATACATGTGCAAATGGAAAGATGGATAGAAGTGTTTGCATGACTTGCAAACATCTATTCTTTGGATGGATGAGCAAGTGTATTGATCAGTGGATAATTCATGGATGGCTGGAAAGAGGATGAATGGATGACTGAATATATAAGTGAATTAATAAATGGAGGGGTAAATGGATGGCTCCATGGATGACTGGGGTGATGATGATGGAGTAATGAATATACATTGATATAGATATGCATGGATGGATGACTGGAGGAATAACTGATGGTAAGGTTGGATGGATGAATAATGGACACATGAATAGAAGGTTGGAGGGTGAATGAATGAATGGATGCAGGGGTGATAGCGTTCCGGCGCCGCGCCGGATTTCCGGCGTACCGTGGCTGGGGAAAAAAAATTCGGAATTCCCTTTACTGTCTATCTGCGCATCTCAGAATGACACAGGACAATGGGCGAACTAGATTTTTTTTTTTTTTTTCCCAGCCACGGTACGCCGGAAATCCGGCGCGGCGCCGGAACGCTATCACCCCTGTGGATGGATGGATGAGTGCAGGTATACATGCAATTGTCCATCCAAGCATTTATTATTTGGAGGAATGAATGAACTGTGTGGGTGGGTGAACAGAGGAAGAATGGACAGATGGAGAGAGGAATAAATGGAAGCTGGATGAACATCTAAATAGATTTATGGATGAGTGAATGGGTGGATGGACTGATGAGGGAGGAATGAATAAAAGTACAGATGAATGGATGACTGTATGAAGAATTGAACTGGATAGATGAATAATGGATACACCAAAAGAAGAATGTCAGGATGGATTGATGGCAGATGGATGAATGGGTGGGTGGGTGAGATGGAATGACAGAAACTCACTCACCCCTGAGAAGTAATTGATGTTTGACTATGTTGCCATGGTGACCCTGAAGCCAAAGTCAGGCTGTCTGGCATGCTGAAGCCATGTATGTTACTGAGCTCTGAGCTGTTTAAGCCATAATCTGAAAGACATTCGTGCTTAGACATAAATACACACAAAAAAAAAAAAAACAGCTGTTTGACTTCAGTGGCGTCAGTACAGAGAACTCCATGGAGCATGGGCAAGCAATAATACTTAAAGGCGCCGAATGTACACACACCTGAGCTGTATGCTGATGTCATAGTGGGGTACGACAGGCCATGGGGGTGCATACTGGGTGTTGTCATGGACACCACCTGCGCGCTCATTGATTGGCTAGATGGTGGGCTGTTTATCCTCTGAAATGTACATAAAACAAAGAAGTCTCTGGATGAGAAAATTGCTACTGATGAATAAAGTTTTCAGTGCTGGTTATAAATTTTACAGAGCCAACAGAGCAGTTTAGGGTGCAGGTTATTGAGACAAAGCACGTTCGTCATTTCTGACAACATGGAAACTTTTCCAAATAGTTCCTTAAATACACTCATTAATTACAGTCACTGTTGGGCTTTAGGAGCCCTTTTAGTCAAAAACAAACAAACAAACAAACAAACAAACAAACAAACAAAAAAGACCACTTTACAATAAACCAGGGGCGTACAAGCTGTACTGTGAGTTATTTTAAAATAAAAATAGCCATCCTGCTTTAAAAAAAAGTTTAAATAAGGTCCCTGGGTGTCACCATCACATAGAACCAAATCTGAAAACAGCTCGGCGCCTGTTTTCATCCTATTTCCTTTTTCCGAACATTAATTAAGATTAATTCTACAAGCTTACAATAATAGTACCAATCCTTTGGGTACATACAATGGCACAAAAAAAAACCACCCTAAAAATACAAAGTGAACAAAGATTTCAGTCATGCTGGTAAAATGTCTTTTGTTCCGCATTCAGAAGAAAGTTTGTGTGTTTAATTTACCAGGACTCTGGATTAAGTGAAATCTGTACAATCTTTCTGTTCAAGCGTGCAGCCGAAAGTATTTAAAACTCACCTATTAAGCTGTTCACTTAAATTAAACTTAATGGAGACCAATAATTGCAATCAAGCATGCCTATTATTTATTTCCTTATTTTAAAGTGTTTTTCCTTCATCTGATAGCTCGAAGAAAAGCTTTACACACCCCTTGAATAAAGCAAAGCGGTGACCCAGTCGTTTTCCTGACATTACCCTACACTGCACAGTTTAACGTTCTTTGTGCTCTAAAGTACCAAACTGAAATTAATGATCAGGACATAAGCTGGACCGATTGTGACCTCTAGATATTTTAATGAGAAAATAAGTTAAAGCCAATTACGTTTTAACTTACCAAATTTCCCTCATCCTCCTCTGGCTGCTTGCAAGACAGAGTCAAATATTTTAAAGAAATGAAAAGAATGCGGTTTACTAGACGACCTTATCTTATGTTTGGTTCTGTACTAAGCAACCAGTAACTAATTTTCATTTACATACAATGCACTCCACATTAACTGAGAAAATGGGTATAATTCTTCAGCTGCAATCATGCACAGCCTTACAGAATGTACTGCTATATTGTAAGACTTGCTGGTCATTGTTCAAGTAGAAACTGTGCACAATTCAAAGAGATTTCTGGAAATCTTATGATGTGCAGGTAGGTTTCCGGAGGATGATTTCTCATGAGAAACGAAAAAAAACAAAAACAAAACCACTAGGGATCTCACCAGAGCTGATGAGATTTTACAGGATGGTGGAATGAGCACTCGGAGCTCTGGTTTATGTCCAATGGTTGCGAGGTTTCCTGTAGGGGGTGCTGCAGATTTCACTGTCGGTCCTCTTCCCATGCTGTTCTCTCCCTGAGCACTGATGTAACCATTCACTGAGAGGACCCACAGAGAAAACACACATTAGAGCAGCAGGACAGGAGTAAGACAATTATTTAAATCAGTCTATTACCAAAATAGTCTCATCTCATCATCTGTAGCCGCTTTATCCTGTTCTACAGGGTCGCAGGCAAGCTGGAGCCTATCCCAGCTGACTACGGGCGAAAGGCGGGGTACACCCTGGACAAGTCGCCAGGTCATCACAGGGCCGACACATAGACACAGACAACCATTCACACTCACATTCACACCTACGGTCAATTTAGAGTCACCAGTTAACCTAACCTGCATGTCCTTGGACTGTGGGGGAAACCGGAGCACCCGGAGGAAACCCACGTGGACACGGGGAGAACATGCAAACTCCGCACAGAAGGCCCTCGCCGGCCACGGGGCTCGAACCCGGACCTTCTTGCTGTGAGGCAACAGCGCTAACCACTACACCACTGTGCCGCCCCCCCCGACCAAAATAGTATATATATAAATTAGTTTAATCAACAAAAAAGAGCATTTTATTTCATGTTGTACATTATAAACTGTCAAATCCGTAAGCCTGCTTCTTAATCAGATTAATCGAGTGTGTCTAATAACTGTGAAATAAAAATAATATTAGGCTAAAGTGAAAGAAATATTCTGGGTTCGAGCCCAGTGGCCGATGGGGGCCTTTCTGTGCAGAGTTTGCATGTTCTCCCCATGTCTGCGTGGGTTTTCTCCGGGTGCTCCGGTTTCCCCCACAGTCCAAAGACATGCAGGTTACGTTAACTGGGGACTCTAAAGTGACTGTGAGTGTGAATGGTTGTATGTCTCTATGTGTCGGCCCTGCGATGATCTGGCGACTTGTCCAGGGTGTATCCCGCCTCTTGCCCATACTCAGCTGGGATAGGCTCCAGCTTGCCTGTAACCCTGCACAAGATAAGCGGTTACAGATAATGGATGGATGGATAGATGAAAGAAATATGCCACCACTGTATATGACCAAATACAATTAAACACATAAATGGCCTGCGTGTGATCCAATACACCATGATTCATTCATTCATCTTCAGTAACTGCTTTATCCTGGTCAGAGTCATGGTGGATCTAGAGCCTGTCCAAGGAACACTGGGAGCATGATGGGAATACACCCTGAATTACACACTACTGGGTATTATGCACACTCAAAAACACACACTGACTATGGGGGGGATGATGATGATAACGACTTTGAGTCTCGATCAACACATATTTGAAAATGAGTGTTTCACAGATGCTCGCTCAAGGGTGGGGCTGGGGGAGGTGGGCCACCCACCTCTGATTACAAGGGCATCAACATTCTTGTTTAAAAGAAAAAAAATTCATGACGTAGATATGTCTCAAATTGTCAGCTCTACATCAACATCAGCCTTGCAAGGTTCAGGATGATTTAAACCACTAAATGGTGTTTTGAGCCATTTTCAACCCATAAAATCCGTCCATCCATTATCTGTAGCCGCTTATCCTGTGCAGAGTCGCAGGCAAGCTGGAGCCTATCCCAGCTGACTACGGGCAAACGGCGGGGTACACCCTGGACAAGTCATCAGGTCATCACAGGGCTGACACATAGACACAGACAACCATTCACACTCACATTCACACCTACGGTCAATTTAGAGTCACCAGTTAACCTAACCTGCATGTCTTTGGACTGTGGGGGAAACCAGAGCACCCGGAGGAAACCCACGCAGATATGGGGAGAACATGCAAACTCCACACAGAAAGGCCCTCGTCGGCCATTGGGCTCAAACCCAGAACCTTCTTGCTGTGAGGCGACAGTGCTAACCACTATACCACCATGCCGCCCAACCCATAAATACTGATTTTTATTTAAAGAAATGGTCATTTTGTCAATATCAAACACCAGCATTGATGGGTTTCATCACAGTACAGTCATATTAGTTAGTTTACAGCTAAAAAAAAAACCAAACAAACCAAAAATAAATAAAAAAATCACAATTAATTGTGCAGTACATCTTTAATAATAAATACAACTGGAACAAAAATACAGCAGTGCAGATCAACTCTTTATGAAATAAATGGAAACAATTTTGAGTGGCATTACAGGCTGCTAGAATCTCAGAGTCCCTGAGCGTCAAGACTAACACATGTAAAGAGATTGTCCTAAAAGTACCTGCTTGCATATAAGCATATTCTATGTGTATGTGCTGTATTCAACCACAGTGTTGTAGCATTAAAGCTGCTATATGTAATTTTTAGAGTTTAGAAAAATGCAAATTTTTATAACATTCATTGCTGTACACTGAACACCACTTAGGGCCTCTGCATGCTCTTGCGACAAGGCTTTCGCAGACAGCTTTTCGCAGACATTGTAATTTATCGTTGAGCAGGGAGTAATAGGCGTGCGCGATGTTATTCACCGCCACAACGCAAGGGGGCGCGAAGTCGCGAAATCGCTAGGAGTAGTTGGTGGGTGTGGTTAGTGGAGTGTTTATCCTCCGGTTACTTATAATGACTAGAACTGGAGTCGTATAGATGTCCGTACTTCCTCACTTCCTCGATCAACCGCTCTTCGTGCTGCTCCATCTTCGCTCGTGTTTTTAAAAATGGCGGTCGTGAAAACAAAACAAACCGGGAAAGTAGGGAAGCGGAAGTGCGTGTACAGCGGATGTAGAGTGGACCAATCAGATCCCTCTTGTCTGCGAGGCTTCTGGGGTGGTCACAATTTTTGGGAGGTGCGCGCAGAGCGTCTGCAAAGGTGGGGGGGCTACGCAGACGCCATCTGCGATGCCGTCTGCGAGGACTGCGTTGTCAGCATAACTTGGCCTTTAGGCTTAATCTGATAGTTGAGATACGCATTGATGTAAAGTTGAGTAATGCCTAATGTTGGGCGTTTCCTTACCAAAAGATGAAATGTTACAACAGTATCATCTGTTTGTGTTTTGGTCTTCGGCTTCCAAAAGTGTTAAAACATAAAAATGACTGTATCTTGTCTATCAAGTATTAATTTCAGCTTGTCAATTATGAGCATGAAATTAAAACTGGGTTGAAGTCTGCTGAAAAAGACTATACATGACTACGCATGAAAAACGTCACTTACAATCAAAGTGTGGCAAGAAAGAACTCACCTACTGAAGCGGAGTGCACACCATTGGGGGTGTGATCTGAAGAAGGGTGTCCACCAGCTAAAAACACACATAAAACAGGATCACAAACATAAAACAAATGCCCGTTTTCCACTGTATTTGGGTTACAAGATAGCAAGACTGTCTCATCTCATCTCATTATCTCTAGCCGCTTTATCCTGTTCTACAGGGTCGCAGGCGAGCTGGAGCCTATCCCAGCTGACTACGGGTGAAAGGCGGGGTACACCCTGGACAAGTCGCCAGGTCATCACAGGGCTGACACATAGACACAGACAACCATTCACACTCACATTCACACCTACGGTCAATTTAGAGTCACCAGTTAACCTAACCTGCATGTCTTTGGACTGTGGGGGAAACCGGAGCACCCGGAGGAAACCCACACGAACACGGGGAGAACATGCAAACTCCACACAGAAAGGCCCTTGCCGGCCACGGGGCTCGAACCCAGACCTTCTTGCTGTGAGGCAACAGCGCTAACCACTACACCACCGTGCCGCCCAGCAAGACTGTTGCGTTGGTATATTGGCACATTTAAATGCTGTGTTGATATATTAATTATTTAATCTTCTTCTACTTGGCTCACATAAATAATTACGAATAGGTCTCCAAGTGCTATAAAGAAAACGACAAGAACACAATGACGCATTACAGTAGTGCTTGAAAGTTTGTGAACCCTTTAGAATTTTCTATATTTCTGCATACATATGACCAAAAACATCAGATTTTCACACAAGTCCTAAAAGTAGACAAAGAGAACCCAGTTAAACAAATGAGATGAAAATATTATACTTGGTCATTTATTTATTGAAGAAAATGATCCAATATTGCATATCTGTGAGTGGCAAAAGTATGTGAACCTCCAAGATGATCAGTTAATTTGAAGGTGAAATTAGAGTCAGGTGTTTTCAATCAATGGGATGACAATCAGGTGTGAGTGGGCACCCTGTTTTATTTAAAGAACAGGGATCTATCAAAGTCTGATCTTCACAACACATGTTTGTGGAAGTGTATCATGGCACGAACAAAGGAGATTTCTGAGCACCTCAGAAAAAGCGTTGTTGATGCTCATCAGGCTGGAAAAGGTTACAAAACCATCTCTAAAGAGTTTGGACTCCACCAATCCACAGTCAGACAGATTGTGTACAAATGGAGGAAATTCAAGACCATTGTTACCCTCCCCAGGAGTGGTCGACCAACAAAGATCACTCCAAGAGCAAGGCGTGTAATAGTTGGCGAGGTCACAAAGGACCCCAGGGTTACTTCTAAGCAACTGAAGGCCTCTCTCACATTGGCTAATGTTAATGTTCATGAGTCCACCATCAGGAAAACACTGAACAACAATGGTGTGCATGGCAGGGTTGCAAGGAGAAAGCCACTGCTCTCCAAAAAGAACATTGCTGCTCGTCTGCAGTTTGCTAAAGATCACGTGGACAAGCCAGAAGGCTATGGGAAAAATGTTTTGTGAATGGATGAGACCAAAATAGAACTTTTTGGTTTAAATGAGAAGCATTATGGTTGGAGAAAGGAAAACACTGCATTCCAGCATAAGAACCTTATCCCATCTGTGAAACATGGTGGCAGTAGTATCATGGTTTGGGCCTGTTTTGCTGCATCTGGGCCAGGACGGCTTGCCATCGTTGATGGAACAATGAATTCTGAATTATACCAGCAAATTCTAAAGGAAAATGTCAGGACATCTGTCCATGAACTGAACCTCAAGAGAAGGTGGGTCATGCAGCAAGACAACGACCCTAAGCACACAAGTCGTTCTACCAAAGAATGGTTAAAGAAGAATAAAGTTAATGTTTTGGAATGGCCAAGTCAAAGTCCTGACCTTAATCCAATGGAAATGTTGTGGAAGGACCTGAAGCGAGCAGTTCATCTGAGGAAACCCACCAACATCCCAGAGTTGAAGCTGTTCTGTACGGAGGAACGGGCTAAAATTCCTCCAAGCCGGTGTGCAGGACTGATCAACAGTTACCGCAAACGTTTAGTTGCAGTTATTGTTGCACAAGGGGGTCACACCAGATACTGAAAGCAAAGGTTCACATACTTTTGCCACTCACAGATATGTAATATTGGATCATTTTCCTCAATAAATAAACAACCAAGTATAATATTTTTGTCTCATTTGTTTAACTGGGTTCTCTTTATCTACTTTTAGGACTTGTGTATAAATTTGACGATGTTTTAGGTCATATTTATGCAGAAAAATTCTAAAGGGTTCACCAACTTTCAAGCACTACTGTATACTTACACAGTTTTTAAGAAAGTTAAAGAAATGATTCAGCCAAACAACAACAACAGAATCAATTTCTCACTTAAATGGAGTTTGCTAGTGAAGACATACTTGGTGTCCAAAAGTAGTTTTTCACTGAAGCAATGAGACTAATGTTGCTAACAATTATAGCCACCAGTTTCGCACTTTGCAAACGTTGTGCTGAGAACTAAAGCGATTCGGCTTCAAGATGGCTACTGTTTTTAGCTCTGTGATATCCTTTAGTCCAGCTTTACAGATTAATTCATATTTTTATAGATGTCATCCTGTATCAGAACCCACATGAGCAAATCTTTATGATACTGAACAACTCGACACAGTTTGAGGCAAGTTGTTAAAGTAAAGCTTATAAACTTCTTGTACTTGTTACATTCAGAGAAGACATTAGCATTCTCTTAGTTTCCGCATGTAAATCTGAAGAAACGCTGAACATGCCTTTGATTCATTGCCTACCTTTGAAGTGAGCAGGAAATTATGCAAAGTCAGATTTTCTCTCATGTAGAGCTGACCTGTTAGTCGTGTGTTTGGAGATCTCTGCAGGGTACTGGAGGATGGAGACAGCATGCCGGCTTCACCCAGAGCTCCGATGCTGCTGTAGGAGTGGACACCGTGCTCAGAGACTGGCAGTGCCACAGGCATGGAGAAGCTCTGCTGAGACAAAACCGCCGGCTACCAGACAACCGGCATGGAGAATTTCAGTTGGAACAAGCTATGGAAGTTATAAACATGACAGGGTGTGCTCTTATAGGAAAATAATCAACAACGTGGTTAGTATGATGTGGCCTGAAGTGAAGCAGAGCTGCTGATACCATCCTGAGATTGATTATTTTCCTACAACAGCAGATCCCAAAGTCATTTTATACAACAGCAATTTGTCAACAATTACAATTTTTATTTATTACACAATGACACCTCGTACAAGTTGGTTCCTTTTATCATTTTTACATTACAGCACATATTCAATTAGTCGTTCCATCACCAGCCCCTTTTTGCTCTCTTTTGAAATTAATTTAAAAAAAAAAAAAACACTTCTTGTCATGTTACTAAGAAATCAGACGGTGCTTAGTCGTGTGTCCTGAAGACTTCCTGGAGCCTCCTTCACAAGATATTAATTAAATATCTCCTTACAAAAGCTTCCCCATCAACGAATCTCCATTTTTCTTTGATAAAACCAATATGTTTTTAAAACGTGTTTATTATTATTAGGCTTAGATTATGTCGAGTGTCCATCATATAAGTCCCCGTATAAGCTGTTACTAAAGAAACGGTAACTGTCTTGCAGCTGGAACTACAGTGTCTTGCAAAAGTATTCATCCCCTTTGGTGTTTGTCCTGTTTTGTCGCATTACAGGCTGGAATTAAAATGATTTTTGGGGAGGTTGCATAATTTGATTTACACAACATGGCTACCACTTTAAAGGTGAATTTTTTATTGTGACACAAACAATAATTAAAATGAAAAAACAGAAATCTGGAGTGTGCATAGATATTCACCCCCCAATGTCAATACTTTGTAGAGCCACCTTTTGCTGCAATTACAGCTGCAAGTATCTTGGACTATGTCTCTATTCGCTTAGCACCTCTAGCCACTGGGATTTTTGCCCATTTCTCAACGCAAAACTGCTCCAACTCCTTTCTGCTCCATACTGTACTGTAGAATTCAATAATGCTGTGGTATCATTAGCAACTTGTGCCATTTATTGATTTGTAAAATGCTTCCTAGTCCACGTAATGAAATTGAGCAAAATATATCATTCAGAAACATGGTTTCTCTAAGAGAACATACCATTTTATGATTGCGCATCATGTTATCGAACTCTTCATTAATCTTCTGGTATTTCTCCTCAGTGTGTGGGGTGAGAACATACGAGCATGTGTCCACTTCTGGGCTCTCAGAGCCACGCTGCTCCTTCTTGTTCAGGGCCTGGAGAAAAAAAAAGAAAGCAGAAAAAAAGAAAAATAAATAAATCATGAACAGTAGGAGTTATCACGACTCAGTGCAAGTAGGTCCAATATTTACAAAATGCTGGCACCAATTAAAAGCAGCGAGTGTATCAGGAGTGAACACTACTGAACTGATCTGTACATCTCTTTATCATCATCTTATTACAAATGCACCATTATTTACAAACATCATCAATTTCATTTCACTTGGAACATCATGTTTCCTTCTGACTCTCCACCTCTACATCCATACCGATCTGTACCTGTGAACTTTCCCTTACCAACCTCGCTCTTTTCCTCTTCTTGAAATTAAAACGACAAAAAAAATGTAGTTTGTCTTGTTACTGAAAATCCACAAAGTTCTCCTTCCTGAAAACTTTTCCCAGCTTTAACAAAGATCTGACACTGGAGACTCCTTCCAAAAATGGGACATAAAACATCACCATATTATCAGTTGCATACTTTTTGAAATCCGTTTATGCGGAGTGTCTGCCACACAAATCCTTCTGTAAGTTGTTAGTATAGAAATAACATATTAGAACGAGTGCAGTAATATAAACCTGTGAGTTGCTGTGCAGTGCTGCTAAAATGAATTGGCACCTTCTGACCAAACAGAATCGAGAATTCAACAACATTGTGGCATAAGAAAAATTATATGGCAATAGAATAAGACAATTTATATGACGTATACTGATATTAAACTGTATTTGTTGCATAATAATCTCACAATTTAGAAATATTAGACGCATTTGCCTATATTTATGATATTTTCACTTGCTAAGATATAATTTTTGGCATTACTTCCTGGACCTTTTGTTCTAGGAGTACCCACTCTACTATTGGTCATACAACCCTAATTCCAAAAAGCTGGGACGCTGTGTAAAACAAATAAAAACAGAATGTGAAGATTTGCAAATCATGGAAACCCTATATTTCACTGAAAATGGTACAAAGACAACATATCAAATGTTGAAACTAAGAAATTTTTTTGTTTTTTGAAAAATATATGCTCATCTTGAATTTGATGTCAGCAACACGTTTCAGAAAAATTGGGACGGGGCAACAAAAGACTGAAAAAGTTGTGCAATATTAAATAAACTAATTTGGTTAATTGGCAACAGGCCAGTAACATGATTGGGTATAAAAAGAGCATACCAGAAAGGTGGAGTCTCTCAGAAGTAAAGATGGGGAGGGGTTCACCGCTCTGTGAAAGACTGCGTGGGCAAACAGTGCAACAATTTAAGAATAACGGTCCTCAATGTAAAACTGCAAAGAATTTGGGGATCACATCATCTATGGTCCATAATATCATTAAAAGATTCAGAGAATCTGGAGAAATCTCTGTATGCAAGAGACAAGGCTGAAAACTGACATTGGATGCCTGTGATCTTCAGGCCCTCAGGAGACACTGCATTAAAAGCAGACGTGTGTCTGTAGTGGAAATCACTGTATGGGCTCAGGAACACTTCAGAAAACCATCGTCTGTGAAAACAGTTCATTACTGCATCCACAAATGCAAGTTAAAACCAGATATAAACAATATCCAGAAACACCGCCACCTTCTCTGGGCCTGAACTCTTTTACGATGGACTGAGGCGAAGTGGAAAACTGTCCCGAGGTCTGACGAATCAAAAGTAGAAATTCTTTTTAGAAATCATGGACACCATGTCCTCCAGGCTAAAGAGGAGAGGGACCATCTGGCTTATTATCAGTGCATGGTTCAAAAGCCAGCATCTGTGATGGTATGAGGGTGCATTAGTGCACATGACACGGGGAAGGCATCATTAACGCTGAATGATATATACACGTTTCAGAGCAATATGCTGCCATCCAGACAAAATCTTTTTCAGAGAAGGCCTTCCTTCATTCAGCAAGACAACGCCAAACCACTTTCTGCACATATTAAAACTGCATGGCTCTGTAGTAAAAGAGACCGGGTGCTAAACTGGCCTGCCTGCAGTCCAGACCGATCTCCTTTTTAAAACATTTGGTGCAAAATGAAGCACATAAAGTGCAAAATACAACAAAGGAGACCCCAAAGTGTTGAGTAACTGAAGTTGTATATCAGGCAAGAATGGGACAACATTTCTCTTTCAAAACTACACCAATTGGTCTCCTCAGGTTCCAAACGTTTACAGATTATTGTTAAAAGTAGACGAGATGCAACACAGTGGTAAACATGCCCATCCCAACTTTTTTGAAACGTTGCTGACATCAAATTCAAAATGGGCATATCTCATCTCATCTCATTATCTCTAGCCGCTTTATCCTTCTACAGGGTCGCAGGCAAGCTGGAGCCTATCCCAGCTGACTACGGGCGAAAGGCGGGGTACACCCTGGACAAGTCGCCAGGTCATCACAGGGCTGACACATAGACACAGACAACCATTCACACTCATACCTATGGTCAATTTAGAGTCACCAGTTAACCTAACCTGCATGTCTTTGGACTGTGAGGGAAACCGGAGCACCCGGAGGAAACCCACGCGGACACGGGGAGAACATGCAAACTCCACACAGAAAGGCCCTCGCCGGCCACGGGGCTCGAACCCAGGACCTTCTTGCTGTGAGGCGACAGCGCTAACCACTACACCACCGTGCCGCCCAAAATGGGCATATATCTTTCAAAAAACAAAAAAAAATTCTCACTTTCACCATTTGTTGTTTTAGTACTACTTTCAATGAAATATAGGGTTTCCATGATTTGCAAATTATCACATTCTGTTTTTATTTACAGTTTACACAGCGTCACAACTTTTTTGGAATTGCGGTTGTATTCTATCATCTTTGGTGTGATTTTTTTTTTTTAATCAATTGAATCTCTACTTGAAGTATTAAAATAAAATACAGAAAATAAAGGCAACAGATAAACTGCAAAGCCTTCATAAGTCACTCTTTTTTCCTTTTTTTTTTTTTAAATGCGCCATTAGCAGTGGGCAAGCACATGGCGGGTCTGCCAAAATCGCACGCCAAGTTCTCTTGGCTGAACGCAGCTCAGGTTTCCGTGTGTGTATTTGGGACAGCACTACGCCTTTATTTTTAGAGTCAACCAATTAGAAGCACTTCCTTTCGATGTGTTTGTCAACACATGACTTATGGTAAGAGATGCCGTTTACTCGTCTTGGTCACAAGTCCCAACAGGCGTTACAAAAAGTACATATTGATTTTGTGTACATATTGATTTCTGCCAGATTCAGCCTTCAGATGATCTCTGTGACTGGTCAAAAAAAAGGCACAGAATCAAACTACTCTTCTGAAGTTCTTCTGGATCCTAACACAGTCTTGGCAATATTTGGTCCTTTGCTAATAATTAACAGGTCTCATGATGCTGATGCCAAACTTTAACTGTTTTCCTTCTCCAAAAGAGATCAATGAAACATCCTTGTAAGTGAAATTTATTCGATTTAACAAGCAGCAGCAATAGCATAAGAACCACAGAGCGGACTGGCTCACGAAACCGCACTCGCAAGGACAAACGGTAATGGACAAGATAATTTGCTAATAGCAAATGCTTGTGAAGGTCAGGATGGCCAGAGAAATGCAACGACGTGATACTAGTCTGACTGACAGACTGATCTTTAATTACTGAAGGATCAGGGCTAAATGGGAGCACGGACTGTGCAGAAAATATACTGCAGCAGCAGCGAAAACATTCTGCAAGCCCACACACTGCAGTTCTGTCTGCTTCATCCTAATATGTTTATCTATTTCAGTTAAAGCTCAAGTCATATTTCAGTGTTTTTCAACTCGCGTAACAGAAAAGCCGAGTCGGTGCATCATGGAAAGTACAATGTGGCAGGCATACCGTATAATTTTTTGTGTCATAGGCCAACAAAGTTTTGTGGTCTCAAATACTCACTTATCGCTGTAGACAAAACATAAATGTTAACATTTTTCAAGCAGCCAATTTTGTTTAAAAACAGAGAAAGACGAAAACCGTTGAGCAGACGATACAGTGATGACTGAGTAAATATATATATATAATTTCTGAGGCACTGGTGTCGCAGAGATTAAGACTTTGGGCTACTGATCTAAAGGACATGTGTCCAAACCTTAGTGTCTTAGCCAACCTTCTGCTTCTTTGACGCCATGACCAAGTGGGAAGGTGATATCACACTGAACATACTGAACATATTTGAAACTGATACTTTATAGCTCTGTGTAACATGCAGCCCTTCACCTCGACAATGTCCGAGTTAGTCCGGCTCTCATGAGGCTCGTTGTACTCAGTGTACTTGAGTAAAACTTTGTCCATGTCTGTGCTGGCGTACTGGAAGAGCTTATTGGAGCTGTTGAAGATAATGAGTGCGATCTCACAGTCACACAGTACACTCAGCTCATACGCTTTCTTCATCAAGCCAAACTTCCTCTTAGTGAAGGTCACCTATAACAGAGCACAACAACAACAACAAAAAAAAGGTGCTATTAGGACTTAGTGCTCAAGGACCTCAAAATATCACTTAAAGGGGAACAGAGGGCAATATATAGAGTAAATATAACAATAAAACACACATTAACGAACCTTATTCAAGACTTACAAAAGTTTTTTGTTCTAAGGTTGGAAAGTTATAGTGTTTTGAAAGTAGCTCGAGCAAACTATTTCCGCAGTTTGAACAGCCCGCCATGATATTAATTTTATCCAATCAGAATGCACGTTCATTTTCTCTGCGTAACACTCATGACGTATGTATGTGCCCAGTTGTGTTGGCTCATTGAGGTTGGGAATAGCACGTGTGAATCGGAAAGTAGGATGAATTGTAAGTGATCGGCTACACGATGCCACAGTGTGTTGCTTTCGGGTGTAATAACAGGACCGATGGAAAGCATAACGATCCTCCAGACGTGTCTTTTCACTCGTTTCCGCTGAAAAACACCAAGCGAGTTCGAGCTTTCTTCTCTTCTTTCGTCATCACCGGAGTCGAGAGTACCTCTCCTAGGTTCAAACTGGTACCCTTCTAAGCCATAGCCTGCTTGCAGTGTGTCTTGCGGGATCTCTTCGTATGATTCGACAAAGCTGTTGCTTTCACTTGATGCGCCCGACGCCATGATTACACGCTTCTCTCCTAGTGCAGTGGGTAGGGCTGACATCACGGTCTTTTAAAAATGGCGACTCTTGTGCCGTTTAGCGTACCGACTATTATATTTACAATTACCAAGATATTTCGTTGCTTTCTAGTATATAAATTTGATAGAATACTTAAGAATACGTTACTTTGTCACATCAGCAACTGTATATATTATATTTGGTACCCCTTTAAAGAGCAAATCATCACTCAATAACCAGATCTACAAGAGATCAAATGAGATCACAGTGGATCCCCATTATTAGGCAAAATCTAAGCCATGATGTTTCATGTTTCTGGTGCCATCACAGAACCTTTACAGGTTAAAGGAAAGTTTAAATGTTTGATAATGCTCATTGTTGGCCTAACTATGACTCTAAACCCTACTTTGTAAAAACAGACATGTGCGAATATTCTCTCTGTGCGCGTTCAACACTACGGCAGTTACGCAGGCACACCCAGTTCTTGTTCTAGACTCTAAAATTCATGTTCATGCTGCAGCATCCTGCCCTTGGAGATAATAAGTGTGTAATGGCCTCATTAAGAGAGTCACGAGAACCCAGTTCCACTCTTCTGTTCGCGCCAGTGTGACAGAGCGCAGCTGTCAGGGTTGCCAGATTTCATGTTCCTTGCCAATTATCACCCCTCCCTGAGGAATGCTAAACCTGCCACCACTTCAGTGTTGAGGCGCGGACGGCACAGCGCTGCATGAATGCTGTCATCTGCGCTGGGCTGGTGCCATCAAATTCATCGCGAAAGACAAGTCCACGTCATTACCTTACAAATGCACGATTTAGAGAGGAAAGCACTTTTTTGGCCTTTCTCTAGCCGTGCAGTTTAGCTTGTTATGAATCCCTGTGCTCAGCATTTCATAACACTTCAGTGACGCTTGACTTTGCTGTCAGCACTTTGTGGCCTGCTGAGTGTAAGGTTGCAGAGGGATGAACATTTTGGGGTAATTTCCATGGAGAATAATATGGGATATTAAATACAGGAGATTGGCCAAAATTAAAATTTATCAGGAACGTGTTACTAGTTTGTACTCAGATATTATTTACACACTTACTCTACAAGCTGAAAGATTCAGCGTATCTGTGTGAACTGCTGAACTGTAACTATCAATAAGGCACATACAGGGAAGCACTCAGCCACCAACTAGCTTGTGTAAAATGTTAAATTATATCAATAACAAAGGCACAGTGCCACTGATCTGAAGCAGCACTTTTACAGAGCAGCCTCCTGCTGTTTTTTCCCTCCCTTTGTTTAACTCTACAACTCAGATGAAGTACACAGGTCTGGCTTAACTGACCTCAATATTTCTAGATATGATAAAATGTCCTTGCTTAAATGTTAAAGTTATTCTGCTTTTAACAGCAACAGATTATTGAAAATTTACAGTGCTGTGTCTGGGTCAGAGATGAAAAAGATATCTTGGCTAAAACTAGAACAAGAAAAAACCCCAAAACCTTATATTGTGCACTGCATGTGCTGTATTTTATATGTGTGTGTGTGTATTCACACAATCCCGATTCCAAAAAAGTTGGGACAAAGTACAAATTGTAAATAAAAACGGAATGCAATGATGTGGAAGTTTCAAAATTCCATATTTTATTCAGAATAGAACATAGATGACATATCAAATGTTTAAACTGAGAAAATGTATCATTTAAAGAGAAAAATTAGGTGATTTTAAATTTAATGACAACAACACATCTCAAAGTTGGGACAAGGCCATGTTTACCATTGTGAGACATCCCCTTTTCTCTTTACAACAGTCTGTAAACGTCTGGGGACTGAGGAGACAAGTTGCTCAAGTTTAGGGATAGGAATGTTAACCCATTCTTGTCTAATGTAGGATTCTAGTTGCTCAACTGTCTTAGGTCTTTTTTGTCGTGTCTTCCGTTTTATGATGCGCCAAATGTTTTCTATGGGTGAAAGATCTGGACTGCAGGCTGGCCAGTTCAGTACCTGGACCCTTCTTCTACGCAGCCATAATGCTGTAATTGATGCAGTATGTGGTTTGGCATTGTCATGTTGGAAAATGCAAGGTCTTCCCTGAAAGAGACGTCGTCTGGATGGGAGCATATGTTGCTCTAAAACCTGGATATACCTTTCAGCATTGATGGTGTCTTTCCAGATGTGTAAGCTGCCCATGCCACACGCACTAATGCAACCCCATACCATCAGAGATGCAGGCTTCTGAACTGAGCGCTGATAACAACTTGGGTTGTCCTTCTCCTCTTTAGTCCGAGTGACACGGCGTCCCTGGTTTCCATAAAGAACTTCAAATTTTGATTCGTCTGACCACAGAACAGTTTTCCACTTTGCCACAGTCCATTTTAAATGAGCCTTGGCCCAGAGAAGACGTCTGCGCTTCTGGATCATGTTTAGATACGGCTTCTTCTTTGAACTATAGAGTTTTAACTGGCAACGGCGGATGGCACGGTGAATTGTGTTCACAGATAATGTTCTCTGGAAATATTCCTGAGCCCATTTTGTGATTTCCAATACAGAAGCATGCCTGTATGTGATGCAGTGCCGTCTAAGGGCCCGAAGATCACAGGCACCCAGTATGGTTTTCCAGCCTTGACCCTTACGCACAGAGATTCTTCCAGATTCTCTGAATCTTTTGATGATATTAAGCACTGTAGATGATGATATGTTCAAACTCTTTGCAATTTTGCACTGTCGAACTCCTTTCTGATATTGCTCCACTATTTGTCGGCGCAGAATTAGGGGGATTGGTGATCCTCTTCCCATCTTTACTTCTGAGAGCCGCTGCCACTCCAAGATGCTCTTTTTATACCCAGTCATGTTAATGACCTATTGCCAGTTGACCTAATGAGTTGCAATTTGGTCCTCCAGCTGTTCCTTTTTTGTACCGTTAACTTTTCCAGCCTCTTATTGCCCCTGTCCCAACTTTTTTGAGATGTGTTGCTGTCATGAAATTTCAAATGAGCCAATATTTGGCATGAAATTTCAAAACGTCTCACTTTCGACATTTGATATGTTGTCTGTGTTCTATTGTGAATACAATATCAGTTTTTGAGATTTGTAAATTATTGCATTCCGTTTTTATTTACAATTTGTTCTTTGTCCCAACTTTTTTGGAATCAGGGTTGTATATAAATAGGTTCTGGGTTCGAACCTCGCCTTCTGTTTGGAGTTTACATGTTCTCCCTTTGCCTCCTCCGGGTGCTCCAGTTTCCTCCCACAGTCCAAAGACACGTGGATTAGATCAACTACTCATAAGTGTAAATGAGAGTGTGAATGGTTGTTTGTCTGTCTCTGTGCTAGCCCTTGGATAGACTGGAGACCTGCCCAGGATGTACACCACCTCTCACCCAGTGTCAGCTGGGACTGGCTCCAGCGTCCCCAAATTAATTAAAAGTGTTTATTCTTTAATTATGAAAAACTACAACGAAAAAAGTCTAAGTCTACAATTAAGTCTGTCCTTTCAGACAGCCACAAAATCTAGCTTAAAATAAATGATCAAAAATACAAACAATTATTATACATACGGGCCACTTTTTCCATGGAATAAAAACATTTATTTTTTTCGCAGTCCGGTTTCCATCAAATCCTGCGCTCTGATTGGCTGGCGAGCGGGTCGGTATCCTACGATACGGACCCCAGTTACGGACCTCTGGCGACTCACTCGTTCACAACAACAACAAACAAAGTAGCATTTTTTGTCAACATTTTTTTTTAAAATAAGATTTATTTATAAGATTATCAAAAATCATAAAATTTTGCCAGCATTTCTCAGCATAACAACATTAATTTTACAGCATGGATAATGATAACGACAGTTTTCACAGCGAAAGCGGGTTTTACTACCCTGAGGAAGAAGAAATAAAAGAAAACATTTCAGGAGAAAGCTAAAAACCTCTAACTGTTGCTAACGCCGAGCGAAAGCATGACTGAATCCTGAATGACTCCTATTTGTATAAATAGGGGACTACATAGGCAGCAAAATGTAGTTGTTTTCCTGCCATGGAAGTGCACTTGTATACCGAGGAGGAATCAATTTGCATTACAGCCATGAATGAGGATTCAAAATGGCGGCTCAGCTCGGTTTTCCCTTTTGGGTGCTCTCGTTTTCTGTTAGAATTTGGGGAAAAAAAAAAAATATATATATATATATATACAGTGTATATATATATATATATATATATATATATATATATTATTTACCAGCTTAAGGTCGGTCCGTATGGTGAAATACCGTGACCTCGGCCTTGAATACTGACCTCGGCCCAGAGGGCCTCGCTCAGTGCTTTTAAGACCTCGGTCACGGTATTTCACGATACGGACCTCCCAGCTGGTAAATAACATGTATGTATTCTATTCCCTTCTATTGATGGCATGCAATATTGCTATCATATTGCTTATCCTCCATGTATTACGCCGTTCTCCCCAATGGAGAATGAGCGTGCAATATTGTTACAATATTGCACGTTGTCAAAACAATACATCACCACACATCGGAGCTGATGTGAAGCTCCAATGACAAATCTTTTCTGCTGCGCATGCACATAATCATTTCTTTGTCAGCCTGGAAAGAAAGAAGACGAGGCTAATCCAGTGCTAGGATTAAGCACTAAATAAATAAACTGAAACTGAAGATGCGCTGAACACCCGAAAGGCTACCAAAACTTCATTATATATTCTTCACGCATATTTGCAAGAGAAAAACAGACCAACGGACATCGAAAAACTGGAAAAGAAACATGTCAGAGATGTAAAACTTCCGTGCTAGCGAGTGACTGTGACAGTTTGTAAACAAACATGGCCGCGAGGTTTGCTTCGTTAAAAGCGGAAGATTCTGAGAGAATTTTAGCTGTCGGTTCGCTCCATTATGTGTAGTTGTCAATGTTGATTTTAAAAGTAACAAAGTAAATTACATCAGGAAGTGAATTTGAGTGAAAAATGCTGTGGTGAGTGTGCATGGAAGAAAAGTCTTGGGACAGAAATCTTAGTTTCTCGGTCGTTAGCCTGTGCTACTTATGAACGCTTATAGCGTTTGGATGGTGAATTCAGTGTCACACTGATGAACCCTACACCAGCTGTAGGTGACTTCACTGCTGCGCTAACAGCACTAAATTGTGGGTAAGCTAGCGCTGGCCTTTGAGAATGCTGATATGCAGTGTGTATGTATAATAATAATAATAATAATATTGGTTGGTTTTTTTTCATGGTACATCAGCTACATTCCATTCAGCTAGCATGATATTGGACGAGTCGAAGACTCGTCCAATATCATGCTAGCTGAATGGAATATAGCTGATATACCACGAAAAAAAGCCAGCAAATATTATTTAAACATGCAATTCTGGGCAATTTTCCACTTCAAGGATTTTTTCTTAATTTGTCTTTTTTCCTTTGTGTAAAAGCCTTCGTAAGACAACAGAGAGAATATATTCATAAATATTATTAATTTTATGTAAAATGAACATCCTTCAGACAAACAAAAGTCTCTTGTTCAAGCTATAACTACTGTCTTCTTCAAGCCATCTATAATGTGAGATTCTCTTCTGGCTGTAGGTGTTTGCAGTAAATCCTTAGTGTCACGTGGATGCAAAAACGTCTTATGCTCAAAAGTGCATTAGGTTACTCAGTAAAAAATCCAAGGTAGTACATAAAAGTGCCACCTTATGGAAAATCTTGAGTCAGCATAAGTCATTCAGTGAGTGGAAAGGGTGAGTCAGTGATAGATTGAGTGTGTGGGGTAGCAGTTGAGTGAGTTGGTGAGTTTCATGAACAGGTGGGTGTGTGAGTTCATGGGTTTGTGATTAATCAGGTGAGTGAGTGAGTGAGTGAGTGAGTGAGTGAGTGAGTGAGTGAGTGAGTGAGTGAGTGAGTGAGTGCATGGGTGACAGAGTGAATGAGTGCATGGGTGAGAGTGTGAATGAGTGCATGGGTGAGAGAGTGAGTGAGTGAGTGAGTGAGTGAGTGAATGAGTGCATGGGTAAGAGAGTGCATGGATTAGGGAGGGAGGGAGTGAATGAGTGCATGGGTGAGACAGTGAGTGAGTGAGTGAGTGAGTGAGTGAGTGAGTGAGTGAGTGAGTGAGTGAGTGAGTGCATGGTTAAGTGAGTGAGTGCATGGGTGAGTGAGTGAGTGCATGGGTGACAGAGTGAATGAGTGCATGGGTGAGAGTGTGCATGGATTAGGGAGGGAGGGAGTGAATGAGTGCATGGGTGAGACAGTGAGTGAGTGAGTGAGTGAGTGAGTGAGTGAGTGAGTGAGTGAGTGAGTGAGTGCATGGTTAAGTGAGTGAGTGCATGGGTGACAGAGTGAATGAGTGCATGGGTGAGAGTGTGAATGAGTGCATGGGTGAGAGAGTGAGTGAGTGAGTGCATGGGTGAGAGAGTGAGTGAGTGAATGAGTGCATGGGTAAGAGAGTGCATGGATTAGGGAGGGAGGGAGTGAATGAGTGCATGGGTGAGACAGTGAGTGAGTGAGTGAGTGAGTGAGTGAGTGAGTGCATGGGTGAGTGAGTGAGTGCATGGGTGAGTGAGTGAGTGCATGGGTGAGTGAGTGAGTGAGTGAGTGAGTGAGTGAGTGAATGAGTGCATGGGTGAGAGTGTGAATGAGTGCATGGGTGAGAGAGTGAGTGAGTGAGTGAGTGCATGGGTGAGAGAGTGAGTGAGTGAATGAGTGCATGGGTAAGAGTGTGCATGGATTAGGGAGGGAGGGAATGAGTGCATGGGTGAGTGAGTGAGTGAGTGAGTGAATGAGTGAGTGAGTGAGTGAGTGAGTGAGTGAGTGAGTGCATGGTTAAGTGAGTGAGTGCATGGGTAAGTGAGTGAGTGCATGGGTGAGAGAGTGAGTGAGTGCATGGGTGAGAGTGTGAATGAGTGCATGGGTGAGTGAGTGAGTGAGTGAGTGAGTGAGTGAGTGAGTACATGGTTAAGTGAGTGAGTGCATGGGTGAGTGAGTGCATGGGTAAGTGAGTGAGTGCATGGGTAAGTGAGTGAGTGCATGGGTGAGAGAGTGAGTGAGTGCATGGGTGAGAGTGTGAATGAGTGCATGGGTGAGTGAGTGAGTGAGTGAGTGAGTGAGTGAGTACATGGTTAAGTGAGTGAGTGCATGGGTAAGTGAGTGAGTGCATGGGTGAGTGAGTGAGTGCATGGGTGAGTGAGTGAGTGCATGGGTGAGAGAGTGAGTGAGTGCATGGGTGAGAGAGTGAGTGAGTGAATGAGTGCATGGGTAAGAGTGTGCATGGATTAGGGAGGGAGGGAGTGAATGAGTGCGTGAGTGAGTGAGTGAGTGAGTGAGTGAGTGAGTGAGTGAGTGAGTGCATGGTTAAGTGAGTGAGTGCATGGGTGAGTGAGTGCATGGGTAAGTGAGTGAGTGCATGGGTAAGTGAGTGAGTGCATGGGTAAGTGAGTGAGTGCATGGGTGAGAGTGTGAATGAGTGCATGGGTGAGAGAGTGAGTGAGTGCATGGGTGAGAGAGTGAGTGCATGGGTGAGAGAGTGAATGAGTGCATGGGTGAGAGAGTGAGTGAGTGAATGAGTGCATGGGTAAGAGAGTGCATGGATTAGGGAGGGAGGGAGTGAATGAGTGCATGGGTGAGTGAGTGAGTGAGTGAGTGAGTGCATGGTTAAGTGAGTGAGTGCATGGGTGAGTGAGTGCATGGGTAAGTGAGTGAGTGCATGGGTAAGTGAGTGAGTGCATGGGTGAGAGAGTGAGTGAGTGCATGGGTGAGAGTGTGAATGAGTGCATGGGTGAGAGAGAGAGTGAGTGAGTGCATGGGTGAGAGAGTGAGTGAATGAGTGCATGGGTAAGAGAGTGCATGGATTAGGGAGGGAGGGAGTGAATGAGTGCATGGGTGAGTGAGTGAGTGCGTGCATGGTTAAGTGAGTGAGTGCATGGGTGAGTGAGTGAGTGCATGGGTGAGTGAGTGAGTGAGTGAGTGAGTGAGTGCGTGCGTGCATGGTTAAGTGAGTGAGTGCATGAGTGAGTGAGTGAGTGAGTGAGTGAGTGCATGGGTGAGTGAGTTAGGGAGGGAGGGAGTGAATGGGTGAGTGAGTGAGTGAGTGAGTGAGTGAGTGAGTGAGTGAGTGAGTTAGGGAGGGAGTGAATGGGTGAGTGAGTGAATGAGTGAGTGCATGGGTGAGTGAGTTAGGGAGGGAGGGAGTGAATGGGTGAGTGACTGAGTGCATGGGTGAGTGAGTTAGGGAGGGAGGGAGTGAATGGGTGAGTGAGTGAGTTAGGGAGGGAGTGAATGGGTGAGTGAGTGAATGGGTGAGTGACGGAGTGCATGGGTGAGTGAGTTAGGGAGGGAGGGAGGGAGTGCATGGGTGAGTGAGTGAGTGCATGGGTGAGTGAGTTAGGGAGGGAGGGAGTGAATGGGTGAGTGAGTGAGTTAGGGAGGGAGTGAATGGGTGAGTGAGTGAATGGGTGAGTGACGGAGTGCATGGGTGAGTGAGTTAGGGAGGGAGGGAGGGAGTGCATGGGTGAGTGAGTGAGTGCATGGGTGAGTGAGTTAGGGAGGGAGGGAGTGAATGGGTGAGTGAGTGAGTTAGGGAGGGAGTGAATGGGTGAGTGAGTGAATGGGTGAGTGACGGAGTGCATGGGTGAGTGAGTTAGGGAGGGAGGGAGGGAGTGCATGGGTGAGTGAGTGAGTGCATGGGTGAGTGAGTTAGGGAGGGAGGGAGTGAATGGGTGAGTGAGTGAGTGAGTGAGTGAGTGCATGGGTGAGTGAGTTAGGGAGGGAGGGAGTGAATGGGTGAGTGAGTGCATGGGTGAGTGAGTTAGGGAGGGAGGGAATGGGTGAGTGAGTGAGTGAGTGAGTGAGTGAGTGAGTGAGTGAGTGAGTGAGTGAGTGAGTGAGTGAGTCTTTGGCTGACTGAGTGAGTGGGTGAGTGAATGAGAGAGTTGGATGCCTGGTCTAGGGAGGTGCTTCATGTCTAAAATGGGCTCAGTGTATATCAAGCACATAATAAACCAAACTCAGGCTCTTCCAGACAAGATAGGGTTTGTTGTGCTGGTGTGAGCACTTATATTTAGAGCACAAGGCAGCTTGGGTGGATTCCAGCTCAGCTCTGCGGCTTCATTTTGAGTGATGGCCATCAG
Organism: Neoarius graeffei; assembly: GCF_027579695.1. Taxonomy (NCBI): domain Eukaryota; kingdom Metazoa; phylum Chordata; class Actinopteri; order Siluriformes; family Ariidae; genus Neoarius; species Neoarius graeffei. The sequence continues at coordinate 23,515,821 of NC_083583.1, forward strand.
AGGTTAGAGTGAGTGAGTGAGTGAGTGAGAGAGCGCGAGAGAGTGAGAGCGAGAGAGGGGGGGAGAGAGAGAGAGAGACGCTATATGCCTCCTCAGACTGACTCTGACGGCTAATGAGAGATATGGAGCCATTCGTTCCTCTAATTACTCCAACCACAGCACAGGGACAGCAGGTCCAGTGAGACCCGGGACAAGAGGTGCAGTGTGTGTGTGGGTGAGCCTCCTCCCAGTGCCACAGAGTCAGTCTGCCTCATACACTCTTCAACCAGCCAGGGGAAAAAGAGGAGTTAGTGAGCAAGAGTTTAACATATCAGGACACAGTAGTATACAGATTAAATTCCTTATTGATTTTTTTTCCCAATGCATCTCTGAAGTGTCTATCAAACTCTATATATTAAGGAAACTGTAATGCGGGTTTATAAACTTTATTTATTTTTGAATGAGTTAGTGATCGGTCATGATTTGCAGGCAAAACAACTAGTTTCTTGCTTTTGATTAGCAAACTGCATAACAGCAGTGTAGAATGTATAGTGTTAGTTTCCTGCGCTTCCTGGCACATTCAAACAGCCACATTTACCCAATTTTACCTTAGAGTGAATCCTCTGAGATTTTTGAATGAAAAAAGGAAAATATTTCTCCATTTTACAAGTTATCCAATTTCCACAACGATGAAATGAAATTAAAAATAAAACGTGGGTGTGTACTGCAAGTAGACACCAAATCATGGGGCATAATTAAAAAAAAACGAAAAAAAAAAACAAAACACGATACTGTTGTCAGAGGCAGTTATAAAGGCAAAAGTCAGCATAATAAGTTATTAAAGTTATATCTCCTGTCTGGGATATGAACATTTCTGATGAATATAACTAATAAATATTTTATATCAAATTTTTTTGTTCTCCATTTTGTCCTATAGGTATGCAAACTTACAGTGGTGTTTGAAAGTTTGTGAACCCTTTAGAATTTTCTATATTTCTGCATAAATATGACCGAAAACATCATCAGATTTTCACACAAGTCCTAAAAGTAGATAAAGAGAACCCAGTTAAACAAACGAGACAAAAATATTATACTTGGTCATTTATTTATTGAGGAAAATGATCCAATATTGCATATCTGTGAGTGGCAAAAGTATGTGAACCTCTAGGATTAGCAGTTAATTTGAAGGTGAAATTAGAGTCAGGTGTTTTCAATCAATGGGATGACAATCAGGTGTGAGTGGGCACCCTGTTTTATTTAAAGAACAGGGATCTATCAAAGTCTGATCTTCACAACACACATTTGTGGAAATGTATCATGGCACGAACAAAGGAGATTTCTGAGGACCTCAGAAAAAGTGTTGTTGATGCTCATCAGGCTGGAAAAGGTTACAAAACCATCTCTAAAGAGTTTGGACTCCACCAATCCACAGTCAGACAGATTGTGTACAAATGGAGGAAATTCAAGACCATTGTTACCCTCCCCAGGAGTGGTCGACCAACAAAGATCACTCCAAGAGCAAGGTGTGTAATAGTCGGCGAGGTCACAAAGGACCCCAGGGTAACTTCTAAGCAACTGAAGGCCTCTCTCACATTGGCTAATGTTAATGAGTCCACCGTCAGGAGAACACTGAACAACAATGGTGTGCATGGCAGGGTTACCACTCACAGATCTGTAATACTGGCTCATTTTCCTCAATAAATAAATGACCAAGTATAATAGTTTTGTCTCATTTGTTTAACTGGGTTCTCTTTATCTATTTTAGGACTTGTGTGAAAATCTGATGATGTTTTAGGTCATATTTATGCAGAAATATAGAAAATTCTAAAGGGTTCACACACTTTCAAGCACCACTGTACTTTTGCACGCAACACTATATACCTATATAGCCATGTGCATATTATACTTTCATAATCATGTGTATAATTACGAGAAAACACTAATAACCTACTTTCTACCAGTTTTACATCCTTGTGACAGTCTGTATCATTATTTTATTAAGATGCCTTCCTAACATCCTATGAACATAATATCCTTAGGTTCTCACTATACAATTGCTGTTATAGTTAAGTTTCTGGACTCCTGACCATTCCACCCATATGTGCTTTTTGATCATGTCATTCCAGATTTAGTCCCCTTAACTGTTATAATAACCTCCACTCTTCTGGGAAGGCTTTCCACTAGATTTTGGAGTGTGGCTGTGGGGATTTGTGTTCCTTCAACCATAAGAACATTAGTGAGATCATGCACTGATGTTGGGTGAGACGAGGCCTGGGGTGCCGTCAGCGGTCCAGTTTATCCCAAAGGTGTTCAGTGGGGTCGAGGTCAGGGCTCTGTGCAGGACATTCGAGTTCATTCACTCCAACCTCAGCTAACCATGTCTTCATGGACCTCACTTTGTGCACAGGGGCATTGTCATGCTGGAACAGGTTCAAGCCTCTTGGTTCCAGTGAAAGGAAAATGTAATGCTAGTGCATACAAAGACCTCTTAAACAGTTGTGTGCAACAATTTGGGAAGAGCCACATATATGTGTGGTGGTCAGATGTCCACAAACATTTGACCATATAGTGTATATCTCAGAGGGATGTGTCTCCTGTTGTTTCTATTGCCTTGAATCAAAAACTATCCATCCATTATCTGTAGCCGCTTATCCCGTGCAGGGTCGCGGGCGAGCTGGAGCCTATCCCAGCTGACTATGGGCGAGCGGTGGGGTACACCCTGGACAAGTCGCCAGGTCATCACATGGCTGACACATAGACACAGACAACCATTCACACTCACATTCACACCTACGGTCAATTTAGAGTCACCAGTTAACCTAACCTGCATGTCTTTGGGGGAAACCGGAGCACCTGGAGGAAACCCACACAGACACGGGGAGAAGATGCAAACTCCACACAGAAAGGCCCCTGTTAGCCACTGGGCTCAAACCCAGAACCTTCTTGCTGTGAGGCAACAGTGCTAACCACTACACCACCGTGCCGCCCTGAATCAAAAACTAGAATCCTACAGTATGTTCCCCGCCTCTCACCCATATTTTAGCAGCAGGAAATGAAGCGTAATGAGAAGCCTAACAGTTTATGATCTCAATTAGAAAGAAAACTAGCCACCCAATCAGAAATGAGTGCTTTCTGTTACTTGGTATTAACTGCTGTACAGTATAAAGATAAGTAGCTCACCTGTCTATTTCGCTCATCAACAATGCGGGTAATCTGGATCTTCTTACGGCCCATTCTTGCCACCTTGATCTTCAAAAAAAAAAAAATCTGAAGTTCTGTGTAATCTGGTTGTGAATGTTTTGTCTGCTAGCGTGTCAATAGCAGAACATAACTTTTCATTGGTTTTATCCAAATCCTGCAAAAAAATAAAATAAATCAACTGCTTTGTTAACCTAAAATATACATTTTTTTTGGGTGGTGCAAAATGACAGTAGTTAAAAATTCACACATTACAATATTAAACTTTTATATATTTCTCTGCCAATTATATAATACGAAACACAATACAAATACAAAAGATCCAATAACTGCATCGTGGATTTTAAAAGCAGCAGGGTGTAACATACAACACCAGGCACGTCTTAGCTCATCACTGACTATACTAGTCAAAAGTTTGCATACCTCTACTCATTCACAGGTTTTTCTGTATTTTGACTGTTTTCGACATTGTAGAACAATACTGGAGACATCAAAACTATGAAATAACATCTGGAACATGTATGGAGATTATGTGGCAAACAAAAAAGTCTTTAACAATGTTTGATATTTTAGATTCTTCAAAGTAGCCACGGTGACACAGTGGTGTAGTGGTTAGCACTCTCGCCTCACAGCAAGAAGGTCCTGGGTTCGAGCTCAGTGGCTGACGAGGGCCTTTCTGTGTGGAGTTTGCATGTTCTCCCCGTGTCTGTATGGGGGTGCTCTGGGTTCCCCCAAAGACGTGCAGGCTAGGCTAATCGGTGGTTAGTGGCTACAGATAATGGATGGATGAAAGTAGCCACCATTTACCTTGATGATGCTTTGCACACGATTGGTATTATCTTAACCAGCTTCATGAGGTAGTCACCTGGAATGCTTTTCAGTTAACAGGTGTGACTCGTCAAAAGGTAATTTGTGGAATTTCTTGCATTTGAGAGCAAACAGTAAATAATAAAAATACAGTCCATCCATTATCTGTAGCCGCTTATCCTGTGCAGGGTCGCAGGCAAGCTGGAGCCTATCCCAGCTGACTATGGGCGAAAGGCGGGGTACACCCTGGACAAGTCGCCAGGTCATCGCAGGGCTGACACATAGAGACAAACAACCATTCACACTCACATTCACACCTACGGTCAATTTAGAGCCACCAATTAGCCTAACCTGCATGTCTTTGGACTGTGGGGGAAACCGGAGCACCCGGAGGAAACCCATGCAGACACGGGGAGAACATGCAAACTCCACACAGAATGGCCCCCGTCGACCACTAGGCTCGAACCCAGGACCTTCTTGCTGTGAGGCAAGAGTGCTAACCACGATGCCGCCCCCTAAAAATACAGTAAATAGCCCTATTCAACAACTGTAGTAATCCATATTACGTCAAGAACCGCTCAACTAAGTAAAGAGAAACGACATCCATCATTCCTTTAAGACAAGAAATATCTTTTAATAAATAAAAATAAAGAAAAACCATTGAATCAGAAGGTGTGTCCAAGCCTTTGGCACTGTACTAGACTCCTAAAAGATGTCCAATATCCTCTTACTCTATTCCTATTCATAGTCATATAAAGCATAGTAGTCTTTTTCATTTTTAAATTGTCTCTTGATTTTATGTTACATCATATTACATTTGAAAAGAGACACTAGTTCATACTTCAGTCCATATTCTCTATCCCTGGTTTCTTTGAAATCAGTGGTCTGGGCATTTTAGATGGATGGATGGATGGATAGATAACACCTTAATCTACTCAAAAAAAAAAAAAGCCCTGGAAGAGGTGTGAATTATGTACAGGTAATTTGCATAATCTGAATGTGCTCCCCAGAAAACTGACTGAAGCATGTGCATAACCCGATTCTGAAGAAGCATAACGTTCCCTGAATAAGCCATGTTTTCATTGAAGTCACTGACTCTGAATACAGCCCACTGTATCTATGACTTCAGGGAGAATGTTTGTAGTTTACCATACATTGTGATAATGAATAGTCAGGTATATCATAGAGCTTTAGCTCAGGCTAGACCTGTGAATGGAGCGACTCTAAAAGATTTATTAAATAGGTAGCAGAAAGACAAACCAAACTTCCTTATCAAAGCAAAATGTAGAGATCGGCTTTGTGCGTGAAAGTTTATGGTTCCTCAAACTCCTACGTGGTGTGAAAACTGAACCGCGGTTTACAATAGCAGCTTTCAATGAGGACGCCAAGTTCGTCCAACAATGAGCAATACTTGCATAATCAGCGGCTCAAGCCAAGAGTGCCTACAATGTAATATGTCATTTTCCACTCAACTCGCTCAACCTCAACTAAAAAACCAGCAACATCCCACACACTGAGTCCTGCAGACGCTCCATTGTTCCACAGTAATTACTGTTCTGAGAGTCAGCAGGAGCTGCAGGAATTTACTGTGCTCTGAATGTAATTGAAAATGTCAGATGAAAACAGTGGGTTATATTTGGAAGTTTTAACACTTGGCGCCTGACGAATGCTTTTTCGGTCGGTGGTCTGAAAATGAACTGTGAGAGACGATCGCATCTCTAGTGTGTTAGAGTGAGCAACAGCGGCTTCTGTCTCAACCGTTTTCACACCTTCCCTCTCATCTCCTTTGTTACCAGGGCAACAGATGAGATGCCATTAAACAGGACAGCCAAGTGTGGTTAACTATGACGGGGTGTGGTTGAAATAGAATGGAGAGATAATTAGCATATTCACACGTATGCTATGGATTCAGACACTGCTTTGTAGCATAATGTAAAAAAAAAAAATCAAAAGTAAAAAAAAAGTGGCACACCCTGAGTATTGAGAAGTCAAACTCAGTTCAGAAGGTCAATCAGATAATAGATTAAATGATAACAGCTGTGAATGCAGGGTTTAAGTTATGCATATCAATAAAGTTTTATCTAATCTAATAACTTGATTACTGCGCTGTTGATCAAACGATAACTAAGAGACATGAATTATCTCTGATTTATACAAACAGTTCATCATTTACACAATTTTCCAAATATATTCACTCCAAATGTACTCAATCAGTCATGACACGTTTTATGTCCAAAGGTTGTTCTGTAGTTTTTCACTAAAGCTACCAGATAACGTAGCTAAATAGAAATAGCAAAAGTAATTTCTAGCCTCCAGTTTAGCATCGCACACTTGGCTCTCACCTCATGTAATTTTAAAATAATAAGTTGACACATTTAAAGTTCTTTGCATAAGTATTCAACCCCCTCTGAACATTTCCACATTTTGTAGTGTTGGAAACTGGAACGCAGTGAAGCATGGTGGTGGTAGCATCATGTTAAGTACCACCCCTTGGCTTCTTCGGTTGCTTCTCTGACTAACGCTGTACTTACCTGGTCACTGGCATTTGGTCAGAGTCAAATTTGTGCCATAATCGTTCCATTTTGTAATAACTGATTTAATGGTACTCTGTGAGATGTTGAAAGTTTGGGATGTATCGCACTCACTCACTTCTTCCACTTACATATGGGGTCACTGCCATGTGGACACTATTAATCCACGTCATATGAATTGGAGCATAGTTTTACACCTTCCTGCTGCGACCCTCCCATTTTTGGGCTTGGGAAACAACCATTCACACCTACGGTCAATTTAGAGCCACCAATTACCCTAACCTGCATGTCTTTGGACTGTAGGGGAAACCGGAGCACCCGGAGGAAAACTATGCAGGCACGGGGCGAACATCCAAACTCCACACAGAAAGGCCCTCGTTGGCCGCTGGGCTTGAACTCGAAACCTTCTTGTTGTGAGGCGAGAGTGCTAACCACTACACCACCGTGCTGCCCAGAGATTTGTCCTGGACTTGTTTTGATAGCTATGCGGTCTTCATGATGCAAGTTGTTTAAGCACGTTCTCTAACAAACTGCAGGGTCTTCCAAGAACAGGTGCATTTATATTGAGATCATATGACCTTTTTATTACACACAGATAAACTCGACAAGGGGTTTTTATAGGAATGGAGCAAATACGTTCGTAATCACAACTTATGTTTTTCAAGTCAAGTGGGTTTTGACCGTCATTCCTCTATAAAGCTTGTATAGATTTGAACAAAATGCTTTTTATTTGCAAATAACTATATTGTACCACCTGCACCACTACAATATTTTGCCTGATTTTGTGTAGATTTATGACTCCTTAAGTCCAATTCATTTTCAGGCTGTAGCGCTACAAAATGTGGAAAAGTTTGTCTTGATTATGAATTACTTTCTTCCTCAGCACATAATTTAGTATTACAAGAAAGCAGGTAGAAAGTGTAGCCCAAAGTTGAAAGACTGACTAAATCTGGGATAAAACAGTACAGACATTTTACAAATAAAAAATTTGGGCTTTGAGAAATTTAGATTTTCAGCGTACTTTATACGAAGTAGCTTATATTATCACAAGCAAATGTGTGCAGTTATTCAAGCTGTGTGTGAATTCCTGCCACTGTGTGAAAAGCAACCACTGCCATAAGCGCAATTCACACCTCGCATGCTGTCATTTAGGGAAAAAAAATTAAATAAATAAACCTCACAAGCATGTGCTTCACAATCTGTTAATAAGCTCACAAGTGTTCTGTCTGGGAATGTGTATCTCACTGTAAAAGCTTTAACATGTGCCACCGCGCTGCTAGTCATCCAAAGGTCTAGGTTTAGAAATCTTGAGATCCGCCTGAGATGAAGCAGCAGCAGCACTGGTGCCATTTTAATATGCAAATCATGAGCTTGTCATACCCGACACATAAATATAACAACTTTCGTATGTGTCTGTACCTAAGGGGTGCACTGGAATTTCAGCCAACACGTCTTCTGTCGACATTTTATCTATTTGTTTAGTCTTTACCCCATTTTCCCCCAATGTGATTGATTTTCCATATTGCATGACTGATGCAAACTGTGGAAGGTGAGGTCTAGCATGTGATTCCTCCATCTTTTCAAACTGCTCCTGTTACGTTACAGAGCACCAACACACTCGGACGGACGAAAGCACTAACTACCCTCTTTCATACACAAGCTCACAGAAACTCATGATTGGCTACTCTTGCTGTGACTGACAGGGGAGAAAGCAACAGCAACCCTCCCACACCCAATTATATATGCTCTCTTAGACCTTTGGTCATGGATAGCTGTGGGCCACTCAGGTGCCCTGAAATGACCACAAAGAACTCATCTCATTTCATTATCTCTCTAGCCGCTTTATCCTTCTACAGGGTCGCAGGCAAGCTGGAGCCTATCCCAGCTGACTACGGGCGAAAGGCGGGGTACACCCTGGACAAGTCGCCAGGTCATCACAGGGCTGACACATAGACACAGACAACCATTCACACCTACGGTCAATTTAGAGTCACCAGTTAACCTAACCTGCATGTCTTTGGACTGTGGGGGAAACCGGAGCACCCGGAGGAAACCCACGCGGACACGGGGAGAACATGCAAACTCCACACAGAAAGGCCCTCGCCGGCCCCGGGGCTCGAACCCAGGACCTTCTTGCTGTGAGGCGACAGCGCTAACCACTACACCACCGTGCTGCCCGACCACAAAGAACTCATCTCATCTCATTATCTCTAGCCGCTTTATCCTGTTCTACAGGGTCGCAGGCAAACTGGAGCCTATCCCAGCTGACTACGGGTGAAAGGCGGGGTACACCCTGGACAAGTCGCCAGGTCATCACAGGGCCGACACATAGACACAGACAACCATTCACACTCACATTCACACCTACGGTCAATTTAGAGTCCCCAGTTAACCTAACCTGCATGTCTTTGGACTGTGGGGGAAACCGGAGCACCCGGAGGAAACCCACGCGGACACGGGGAGAACATGCAAACTCCACACAGAAAGGCCCTCGCCGGCTCCGGGGCTCGAACCCAGGACCTTCTTGCTGTGAGGCGACAGCGCTAACCACTACACCACCGTGCCGCCCGACCACAAAGAACTCTTAAAGAAAAAAAAAAAAGTAGGTGTCATGTATGTACGGTATGACTACAGTCACTACACAAATTGTACAGCTATAAGAGCTATAAGCTCCTTGTAACTAAGCGAATCTGACGTCTGCTTTCCTCACTGCATTCGTCTGAGTAAGACGAAAAAAATCTGCCAACTCATGTACATCAAATGGGCCACATAGGAAGGACAATGCCCGTGAAAAAAACAAATCATGTGATTCGAATCACGCTTTCTTTAAACAAAACCGATCCAATACGACTACAATGAGCTTATCAAAAGCCGCACATCCTGATTACATCCCATTCCATGGCATATCAGCATTCTAGGGGCGATTAGGTTTTATATCTTGCAGTGTGGTTTATTTACACAGCTACACAAGGGAGGTGTAATCTCATACACATTCAGCTCATAAACACACTCGTGGGCTTTTGGAGGAAAATGCATGCAGCATGCTTGAGCACACTGACGACTGTATGCTGAATTAACCACAGTTAACCATCGCTATGAAGTGGCTATGCTTTTTCTAAAAACGGATGAGTGTTCTAAATTCTGCACCAGTCCGAGTTGGCACACTGAACTAACTGCACGATTACAGCTTCAGAAAGAGGCATTTAGGAGAAAATGCAAACAGTTTTGAGAGTTTAATTACGGCACAGAAACTACACACACTGAGTACCCCATTTACTCCCAGCTCACTTCACTCACTCGCACCAGACTGGGAGGATGTGTGCTTCATCTGAGAGACATGAAGTCATCGCATCCTTCCAGTATCACAAGATAGCTGAACCTGAACTACTAAAAATGTAATGGTTGTAGCAAGTAGCATCTAGTGTCAACATTCAGATATAATTTTAAACATATACCTACCCACTCACACATGCAACTTTTGCGACTATAAACGCATTTTACTTAAAATTTAGTTCACAGAGATTTCTTCTCCTTCATGTTTTAAGGTGTGTGTGTGTGAGAGACCACCTTGCCGAAATATAATTTAGGAACAGGACGAAGAAGTACAAATAGGTTATTTTTAAATCTGTCAATGAAGAGAGCCATACATTAAATTGAGATTATTCACTAGGTCACAAATTACTAAATTAGCGTACTTAACTATCAATCTAATGTAATATTATCTCATCTCATCTCATTATCTCTAGCCACTTTATCCTGTTCTACAGGGTCGCAGGCAAGCTGGAGCCTATCCCAGCTGACTACAGGCGAAAGGCAGGGTACACCCTGGACAAGTCGCCAGGTCATCACAGGGCTGACACATAGACACAGACAACCATTCACACTCACATTCACACCTACGCTCAATTTAGAGTCACCAGTTAACCTAACCTGCATGTCTTTGGACTGTGGGGGAAACCGGAGCACCCGGAGGAAACCCATGCGGACACGGGGAGAACATGCAAACTCCGCACAGAAAGGCCCTCGCCGGCCACGGGGCTCGAACCCGGACCTTCTTGCTGTGAAGCGACAGCGCTAACCACTGTGCCGCCCCATTCACTATAATATTCATCGTAATTTATTTTACAGTTAATAAATTAAATATAAAAGATGGATAGTTTAATTCAATTCAACACTTTGTTGTACATTTTCAGTGCACAGTTCTTTCATTTCAAGTTTGATCTCGTTTCTGATTGGCTGGTGCAGGCAAAACGTGTCATAGACAGCAAGGTTTGATCTACGATCGTTTTACATACTACTAACACGAGTTTAAAAGTCTTTAAGCTCGTTTATTCAAAATTAAAATTCAAACAAGAAAGCACAATAACCCCCACTGGCAACTGGGCCATAACTCTGGTAAAATGCAACTGAATTGAACGAAATTGCAATATACGTATTACCGACATATAACAAAGAATCTGCCAAGTTTCGTGGAATTCCTCCAAACATTGTGAGAGGAGTTGATGTCAGAAGGTTAGCACCCTTCCTGGGAAAGACAGACAGGTGGACAGAGACCGACATCACCACGACATAATCCCCCTTCGAGCCTTTCGGCCAGCAGGGGATTAAAAACTTAGATCTTTGTTTTACAAATTTAATGTTCTTGAAGGATCCCAACAACGTATGTACTTTATGTACTTTTTATTTTGTTATTTTTTTCTATTATTCCTTTGTGTGTTCTAATTTTTATCACTGCAACTGTGTGTGGTTTGTGAAACTACTTAATAGTAACCTACCACATGGTCGTACTATATTGTTTGTAAATTTAATTTATTTTTTTTAAATAACTATTATTAAATAGTTTAAATGTATTAATTTACAAACTTATATAAAATATTTTAATAGAATTTACAAACAATTTACAACTTTTAATACAATTTAAAAACGATATGGCATATATAATCTTGAAAGGTGTTTAAAGGGTTTTTTTTTTTATCGTAAAATTATATAGTAATCAAATATACCATGCACTGAGAGGCTCCAGTTGAAATGATGGATTCTCTGAGGTGCCAGTCACTATGCCAGTCACCGAAGAGAATCCCTCATTACTGGTGCGTCTCAGTGCATGGTACACAAGAAATTTGCCTGAGTAAAATTTACTCAAATTGAAGAAAATTTCACTCTATGCTGGATAACATTTGGTCCGTCTCTAAAGAGAGTAAAAGTTACTCTTTTGATAGAACTGTTTTTGCAGAGTCAGTTCTCCTCAGTTCAGTGTTGATCTTTTACTCTTTGTGGTGGTATTTGACTCTTTTCAGTGTGTCTTGAATTAACACTTGTACTATTTTACTCAGTTCAGAGCCACAATCAACTCTGTTACACAGTTACTCTGTAATTCTGCTCCCACTCCAGCCCCAGATTTTACTCTCCAAACTCAAAATAGAACAAAATTAACTGTTTTTGAGGAAAATACTTTTAACTCTGGAAAAATTGCTCAGTCATTTTTCCTATGTATATTTGATTTATGTTCCTCATCAAAAAATCCATCCATTATCCGTAACCACTTATCCTGTGCAGGGTCACGGGCAAGCTGGAGCCGATCCCAGCTGGCTATGGGCGAGAGGCGGGGTACACCCTGGACAAGTCGCCAGGTCATCACAGGGCTGACACAGAGACAAGCAACCATTCACACTCACATTCACACCTACGGTCAATTTAGAGCCACCAATTAGCCTAACCTGCATGTCTTTGGGGGAAACCGGAGCACCCGGAGGAAACCCATGCAGACACGGGAAGAACATGCAAACTCCACACAGAAAGGCCTTCGTCGGCCACTGGGCTTGAACCCAGAACCTTCTTGTTGTGAAGCAGCAGTGCTAACCACTACACCACCGTGCCACCCTCATCAAAAAAATCCAAACTAGAAGTGTTAACTACAAAGATTTAGAAATAGACCTGAAAAAAAAAAATACTGGAGGTCTAACTCTGCCTCTCTAGGCATGATCATGGTACATAGATCTACACACACACAAAAATGCTCACGGACCCACTGCTGTGACTCGAGTCGGCCGTATAGCTTGAAATTGTGACATCAGTTCATGGTATATCCAGGATATACCATGACTGACTCACACCATATCTTTTTTATTATTATTGACGCAACAAGATACACACTGCTTAATCAATGGTGGAAGCATTTTATGCCACATGAGCCATCCTTGACCAATCCCTGCACAGGAATTTTTTGACGAGGGATATAATTAGGGCCCGAGCCCTATGGGCGAAGGCCCTATTGTTCTTGTAAGAGTTCACTATTATTATTCTTCCGTCTTCTTCTTCTTCTTCTTTTTCCGTCTTCTTCTTCTTCTTTATTTTTCTCCGCTGTTGGGCCATTTTCGGGGCGCTTGCCATGGGCGAAAACGCACGAAATTTGGCACCAGTTCCGAGAATTGCCACCGCTACTCAGAACCAGAAGCCCAAACTTGGCCGGGGCTCAGGGCCTCCATAGCGCCCCCTAAGTCGTTGTGATTTTGGCCTCCCGCATTAAGGTGCCTGGTTGCCATATAGTTTGTAGTAGTGGCATGCGATTTGGTACGCATATGTATCTCACTAAGCCGGACAAAAATGTAATGCCAATGCATTAGCCACGCCCAACAGGAAGTGAGGTAATTTCACTTTTGTGCGAAATGCATGGCCACGAAGACGGCGCAACTCCTCCTAGACCGTTCATAGGAATGTCACCAAAATTGATACACATCGTCTACAGACATGGCTGACAAAAGTTACTAAATACGTTTCACGTAGGATAAACCGTTCAGAAGTTATACGTCAATCAATTTTCGATGCAAAATTTTACATGCTTAAAAATCCATAACAAATCTTCTGATTGCTCAAAACTGCTCATACTTCACACGCAAATCACTCATTGGGCTTCTGACATGTTACCCAATTTCTGTGATATTTTGCCACTGGGGGCGCTATTTTTGGGCAAAAATTCCAATCTTTCCTCAATTTTGGTCAAACTTCACGGCCACCCTCTTACTACCTCCCATGTCATGTATACCACGTTTTGGAAATTTTCGTCCATGGGGGGCGCTGTTTTTGGCCGACGCAATTGCTCCAAAACGGGTTTTTGGTAAATAATTCCATAATGCTTTTCCTTCACACCACTACCTTGTGATAGTATGTTGCTGTTGTAGACACTTATTTTTCCAACTCATAATCGCTCATGTACAGCATAGCGCCACCTACTGACATGGGAAAAACCAAAAAATTTATTCTTCAAAAATCTATATCTCATCTTCTATTTACTCAATTGTCATCAAACTTCATACGCAAACTCTTCATAGCTCACCTGACGTCTACGCCATATTTTGTGCACTTTCGCCCCTGGGGGTGCTGGTTATGGCAAAAATGATATTGCAGCTTCTGATTTGTCAAACTTGCCAAGCAAACTCTTTACAAGACCCTTATTGCGGCGCTTGCCATGGTCGACAACGCACGAAATTTGGCTCCTTTTTCTTAGACTGCCACCGCTACTGACAACCAGAAGCCCAGATCCAAGCGGGCCTCAGGGCCTCTATAGCGCCCCCTAACTCGTTGTGATTTTGGCCTCCCGCATTAAGGTGCCTGGTTGCCATGTAGTTTGTAGTAGTGGCATGCCATTTGGTACGCATATGTATCTCACTAAGCCGGACAAAAATGTAATGCCAATGCATTAGCCACGCCCAACAGGAAGTGAGGTAATTTCACTTTTGTGCGAAATGCATGGCCACGAAGACGGCGCAACTCCTCCTAGACCGTTCATAGGAATGTCACCAAAATTGATACACATCATCTACAGACATGGCTGACACAAGTTACTAAATAGGTTTCACGTAGCATAAACCGTTCAGAAGTTATACGCCAATCAATTTTCAATGCAACATTTTACATGCTTAAAAATCCATAACAAATCTTCTACTTGCTCAAAACTGCTCATACTTCACACACAGATCACTCATTGGGCTTCTGACATGTTACCCACTTTCTGTGATATTTCGCCACTGGGGGCGCTATTTTTGGGCAAAAATTCCAGTCTTTCCTCAAATTTGGTCAAACTTCACGGCCACCCTCTTCCTCCCTCCCATGTCATGTATACCACATTTTGGGAATTTTCGTCCATGGGGGGCGCTGTTTTTGGCCGACGCAATTGCTCCAAAACGGGTTTTTGGTAAATAATTCCATAATGCTTTTCCTTCACACCACTACCTTGTGATTGTACGTTGCTGTTGTAGACACTTATTTTTCCAACTCATAATCGCTCATGTAACAGCATAGCGCCACCTACTGACATGGGAAAAACCAAAAATTTTATTCTTCAAAAATCTATATCTCATCTTCTATTTACTCAATTGTCATCAAACTTCATACGCAAACTCTTCATAGCTCACCTGACATGTTCGCCTAATTTTGCGCACTTTCGCCCCTGGGGGTGCTGGTTATGGCAAAAATGATATTGCAGCTTCTGATTTGTCCAACTTGGCAAGCAAACTCTTTACAAGACCCTTATTAGGGCGCTATTATTATTAGGGCCCGAGCACCGTACAGTGCGAGACCCTATCGTTGCCATGTGTCCAATTCTGTTCTTTGTCGCCATTGCGGGAGTAATGTCTCTTGCCGAAGAAGCTGTGGAAGGTTTTTCGCGGGGACGCATGCCCCCGCCCCCCTTGGCCGCTGGCGCGAGGGCCCGTCGAGGCCGCTTGCGGCTTTAATTACATTTATAATTACTTTAGTAATTTTGTCTTTTTTACTTTCTTGATATAGTACGTATATTGTTTGTAAGCTGTATTAAAAATTATTTTAAATGATATACAGTACAAACTATTTAACTACACACAAATTATACACACATGCTATAAATAAAAGATTTAAAAACAACTCTACAACTCCTTAGTTACACTCAGTGTATCGTTTGGGATGATCTTTACATCCGGATTCTACGTTCAGCTCAGTGCAATTCTGTACGTAGAGCTAACAGACGCCACTCTGGTCAACAGGAGACTCCAGAGGAAAAGCGTCTTCCCATATAAGAACAGGGTGAGTTGCACTGCCGTTCAAAAGTTTGGGGTCACCCAGACAATTTTGTGTTTTCCATGAAAAGTCACACTTTTATTTCCCACCATAAGTTGTAAAATGAATCGAAAATATAGTCGAGACATTTTTCTGGCCATTTTGAGCATTTAATCGACCCCACAAATGTGATGCTCCAGAAACTCAATCTGCTCAAAGGAAGGTCAGTTTTATAGCTTCTCTAAAGAGCTCAACTGTTTTCAGCTGTGCTAACATGATTGTACAAGGGTTTTCTAATCATCCATTAGCCTTCTGAGGCAATGAGCAAACACATTGTACCATTAGAACACTGGAGTGAGAGTTGCTGGAAATGGGCCTCTATACACCTATGGAGATATTGCACCAAAAACCAGACATTTGCAGCTAGAATAGTCATTTACCACATTAGCAATGTATAGAGTGGATTTCTGATTAGTTTAAAGTGATCTTCATTGAAAAGAACAGTGCTTTTCTTTCAAAAATAAGGACATTTCAAAGTGACCCCAAACTTTGGAACGGTAGTGTATGCTCTCTTGGATGGCTGTGGCACACTGGGGACTCAAACTTTCAGATCTCCAGACAATATGACAAACTTTTAAACATATGCGCCAGACAAAAGCTCTGTTGGTGCGTAAGTTTATTACTGACGAGATCATTGTACCTAATAATCTGGCCAAATAAAACCAAAAAAAATACAAACAAACTCCACACTTCGTCCTGATCTAAACGCATGTTCATTTGGCATGACAGGACATTAGTGAGACCCGACTGAATAACGTGACTCTGCTGGTGAGGACATGTCTGTCTTCTGTCGTAAATCATACTTTGACTTTGATTCATTATAAACTCAATGGCACCCTCGTGGTCTTGCATGGCAGCTTCATGCTAGGCCTCGCTGACTAATTAGGCATAGTGCGAGTGTTTTCCACCATAAGTGGCGAATGACAAAGCAATGCTCAAAAACGATTAAAAACATCTGGGCTTAATTTGAAAGGCGGGAAAAGTGTAATTACTTTCTCACAGCCTTCAGAAATTCCACAATATTTACACAATTTCCAAGATTAAATAAAGAACACCTGCATATCTAATTAGTTCTGCATAATACAACACGGTTTAACTGCTGTATAACCTTTTATTAGTGTGGCACAAAAAAGCTTTTCCCCTCACAGAAGAGGCTGAGCTCATGATGGAACAGAGTCATCCTGCCCTGAACCGGTCACTTTTCATGTGTTTAGAATAGAGCACCATATGCTGGTTCTTCCAATTACATTTCCACTAATGTTCCCCCACTGGTCTCTGTCTGCCTCGGTCGCTTCTCTACAAGAGCGAAAACAGATGTGAGGATTAAGCCATAAGACAAGGAAACACTGATAATGCCAAGTTACTTCACTCACAGCAGCAGCAGCAGCACTTTAACACACACTAAGGCAAGTTCATTAAGGGCTGACTGAAAAGAACATTACCATCGGAGCAACGTAAAAAAAAAAGTAATCAGTATACAGTGCGCAGCGTAAATGAGTGCACCCCCTTTGAAAAGTAACATTTTAAACAATATCTCAATGAACGCAATTTCCAAAACGTTGAAAAGACAAAGTTTAATATAACATCTGTTTAACTTATAACGTGAAAGTAAGGTTAATAATATAACTTAGATTACACATTTTTTCAGTTTTACTCAAATTAGGGTGGTGCAAAAATGAGCACACCCCACAACAAAAACTACGACATCTAGTACTTTGTATGGCCTCCATGATTTTTAATGACAGCACCAAGTCTTCTAGGCATGGAATGAACAAGTTGGAGACATTTTGCAACATCAATCTTTTTCCATTCTTCAAAAACGACCTCTTTTAGTGACTGGATGCTGGATGGAGAGTGATGCTCAACTTGTCTCTTCAGAATTCCCCAAAGAAAATAATTTCTTTGCACCACAAAGGTGAAGGCTACAAGAAGATCAGCAAAGCTTTACTTATCAGTCAGAATACTGTAGCAAAAGTGGTACAAAAATTTAAGAAAGATGGAACTGCAACCATCTCAGAGAGACATCCAGGTCGTCCACGGAAGTTAACACCTCGACAGGAGCGTCTTCTGGTGAGAAGCGTTGAAGAAAATCGGCATGCAAGTTCACTGCAGTTATCTAAAGAAGTAGAAAGCCAAACTGGGGTGACTATTTCCCGTGACACAATACGGTGTACGCTGCAGAGGAATGGCATGCATGGATGCCGTCCACGAAAGAAGCCTCTCCTAAAGCCCAGGCACAAAAAAGCCCGCCTAGAGTTTGCCAGGGCTCATGCTGACAAAGATGAAGACTACTGGGACTCTATACTCTGGAGTGATAAGACCAAGATAAATGTTTTTGGAACTGATGGCTTCAAAACTGTATGGCGTTGCAAAGGTGAGGAATACAAAGAAAAATGCCTGGTGCCTACAGTGAAACATGGTGGTGGCAGTGTCCTTATGTGGGGCTGCATGAGTGCTGCTGGTGTCGGGGAGCTGCATTTCATTGATGGCATCATGAATTCACAGATGTATTGCTCTATACTGAAAGAGAAGATGCTACCATCACTCCGTGCGCTTGGTCGTCGTGCACTTTTTCCAACATGACAATGATACTAAACACACATCTAAGGCCACTGTTGGATTTCTGAAGAAGAACAGGGTGAAAGTGATTCAGTGGCCAAGTATGTCTCCTGATCTGAACCCAGTCGAACACCTATGGGGAATTCTGAAGAGACAAGTTGAGCATCGCTCTCCATCCAGCATCCAGTCACTAAAAGAGGTCGTTGTTGAAGAATGGAAAAAGATTGATGTTGCAAAATGTCACCAACTTGTTCATTCCATGCCTAGAAGACTTGGTGCTGTCATTAAAAATCATGGAGGCCATACAAAGTACTAGATGTAGTAGTTTTTGTTGTGGGGTGTGCTCATTTTTGCACCACCCTAATTTGAGTAAAACTGAAAAAATGTGTAATCTAAGTTTATATTATTAACCTTACTTTCACGTTATAAGTTAAACAGATGTTATATTAAACTTTGTCTTGTCAACATTTTGGAAATTGTTTGTGTTCATTGAGATATTGTTTAAAATGTTACTTTTCAAAGGGGGTGCACTCATTTATGCTGAGCACTGCATATCATTTTATACAAAGAGAAAAGTAGTGTAGCACACTAAGTACTTTATTTTGATTAGAGTTGAGAGTCTGATGCAGTCTTTAGAGTTTGATGCAGGGGGAAGCCATGGTCTAAAGGTTAGAGAAGCAATTTTGGGCCCAAAAGGTTTGATTCCCTAGACCAGCAGGAATAGCTCAAGTGCTCATGAACAAGGCACCTAACCCCCAACTGCTTCCCAGGCTGCTCTGTGTATGTTGTTTGTCGCTCTGGATAACAGTGTCTGCTAAATGCCTGTAATGTAATGTCTTTAGTTTAAAACAAACAAACAAACAAACAAACAAACAAACAAACAAACAAACAAAAAAACCTACACTAGCACCCTATCTGGCTTTTGGTTTGTCTCTCTGAAGTAAATGTAAGATTTCCCTTTCAGAAACTATTAACTAGCCAATGAACCAGTGGAAAACCCATATTTTAAAATGGTCTATCTTGGTTAAATTCCAAAACTTGAACAAACAGCGGCGGCACGGTGGTGCAGTGGTTAGCGCTGTCGCCTCACAGCAAGAAGGTCCTGGGTTCGAGCCCCGTGGCCGGCGAGGGCCTTTCTGTGCGGAGTTTGCATGTTCTCCCCGTGTCCGCGTGGGTTTCCTCCGGGTGCTCCGGTTTCCCCCACAGTCCAAAGACATGCAGGTTAGGTTAACTGGTGACTCTAAATTGACCGTAGGTGTGAATGTGAGTGTGAATGGTTGTCTGTGTCTATGTGTCAGCCCTGTGATGACCTGGCGACTTGTCCAGGGTGTACCCCGCCTTTCGCCTGTAGTCAGCTGGGATAGGCTCCAGCTTGCCTGCGACCCTGTAGAACAGGATAAAGCGGCTAGAGATAATGAGATGAACAAACAGCATCTCATCAAACAAGTTCAAATCCCAAAAGTGTTACATTACATTACATGGCATTTAGCAGCTGCTCTTATCCAGAGTGATGTAGAATGTCCCCAGAGCAGCCTGGGGAGCAGTAGGGGGTTAGGTGCCTTGCTCAAGGGCACTTCAGCCATCCCTGCTGGTCCAGGGAATCAAACCAGTGACCTTTTGGTCACAAAGCTGCTTCTGTAACCATTAGGCCATGGCATCCCCCATATGAATGTTCTCTCTCACACACACACACAGAGAGAGTTTTGCCCACTTGGTGTGTGTACGGCCTTGGGAGGGGGGTTTCAGCTTCTTGGGGTGGGGGAACCTCTGTTCTAACAGCTGCATTAAATCCTTTTTGTCCATCATGACCCTCATGGCCTGTTGCTTGTCCATCCCCAACAGTTCTTCTAACTTCCTCCATCTTCTTCTCTTATCGAAAAACACCTGCTTCTGTATGGAATTGTTGTTCCTTCTCTATACATGTACAATGTACTTAAAATACTCGATGTGGCAGAAGTCCTGAATAAACAGAGTCGGTGATCTGATGGAGTCAGGCATTCGAAATCTTATAAGCCCAGTCCAACTCTCTTTTGAGTTAAGAGGCAGGATCAACGCCCCTTTTCTTTTGGCTTTTTGGTGGGACATTTTTCCGGGCGTATCCACCAGCGAACATCTTTCACAGGAAGCCGTTCCATATAACTTCAATCTTTTGGATCTCTGCCGCTAAGAGTTCCCAAGCCTGAACACTATATAACAACCGGGAACGAACACATGCTGTGAGGACCTTCATCCAGGTACTGAGACACACACGTGCGCACGCACACACACACACACCTTTCTGAGTGTCATTAGCACCCCCTAGCACTTACAGAATATTTGCTTGATGTACAAAATAGCATCACATTCAGAAAAGCGATTTACAGAGAATGTAAAAAAAGTTCTTCACTGGTGCGACTTCCACTGATGCCTCTTACAGATTTATTGGCCAGTTAATATATCAGTCGGGCTATAACGCCCTACATCTCCAGCACATCTGTAGCGCATTAGCAATTACCATGACATGCTTTACTGTACTGAGAAAAGAACAAAAAACCCTTTTATACTGCATTACAAATGTAGCACTGTGCTTCTGATCACAAATGGATAAATGAATTTTTCAGCATTGCTGCAGTGTTGGAAAGTTGCATAAAACTACATTCGCTTCTATATTTTGCTGCAAATTGAAATATTTATTAACAGCTGCTCTGAGACGTCCATTGGGGCAGCCGTGGCCTGAAGATTAGAGAAGCAGCCTTGGGCCTAAAGGGTCGCTGGTTTGATTCCGGGGACCAGCAAGAAAATGGAGTTGAGTGAATGAACGGCACTTTCCCCTCCCTCTGTATCATGGCTGAAGTGCCTTTGGGCAAGGCACCTAACCCCCAACTGCTCCCTGGGTGCTGTAGCATAGCTGCTCACTGCTCTGGGTATGTGTATGTGT
Source organism: Neoarius graeffei (assembly GCF_027579695.1). NCBI lineage: Eukaryota > Metazoa > Chordata > Actinopteri > Siluriformes > Ariidae > Neoarius > Neoarius graeffei. Next base: position 23,536,902 of record NC_083583.1, read on the forward strand.
TCATTGCTTCAGATGTGTTAAATGCAGAGGAAGAATTTCACTGTGCTTGAGTACATGTGGACTGGCGAGTGGCCTAGTGGTTAGCGTGGCCACCTCTTGATCATGAGTTCTACTCACAGGTCGGGTCATACCAAAGACCACCATAAAAATGGTGCCTACTGCCATCTGGAAAGGCACGCTGCAATACAGATATAAGTGGGGAGTCAAACTCCCAGAGGACCAGCCCCCCACTGTAACCCTAGCTATGTAATATAGGCGAGAGGCCGAGGGCTATGAAATGGAGATTGGCGCCGCCAAAGGTGCCATGAGTGGTGCGGGAAGGACTTTGACTTGAGTACATGTGACAAATAAAGGCTTCTTCTTGTGCGAGTCTGGAGGTAACAGGTTTCAACACTGGAGTGTTCCTGTAACAGCCAGACTGTAATGCTGTTGCTGAGTGCATCATCGTTGCTCTTCTTTTTCATTGTCTGTCATGCCTACAATGTGCCTTAATATTGTTTTTAACATGACTTTTTAGGTTTCTCCTCACGGCTGTTGGACGTAGCGTCCCTGTTACACAAACCAACAGAACAAGAGAAGGTTTGCAATAAGAATGCTAGCCTCTTAGCAACAAGAACAACATAATTTATGATTCTCAAAATGCTACTCAGGGTCCATGAAGCATCGCCGGGGTCCACTATGTAAAAATGTTTATATTTAACTGTGTTATTATATTTATTTTTGATTCTTATAGAAATTAACTTACATATTTGATGAAATTGAATGGATTTAAAGTAGGGCCAGAAATATAAATAATGTCAACTTTTATTAAACTTATTAAACAATTTTAATTAAAAATGTGATCTGTAATTAAAAAAATCTAAGGAAAAATGGAATAGAAAATTACATTTTCTTTATTATTATTATTTTTACAAAATGGCTCCAGCAAATTGCTGGAAAATTATTGTACACGTTTAAATAACAAGCCGAATATTTGAATAATCTGGTTTTGTTCATAAAATAAATCCATATGGAATTTTTTTGTCTCATTTAAATGGTCTTTGGCTGTACAAAGTTTGAGAACCTCTCATTCAACCAATTTTTAAGGTTTATTTCCTTGGAAATAGCGGGTTAAATTTATAGCTATTAAATTGCTAGTGTGCTAGTTAGCTAGTTTGCTAACAATTAAGGGTGTTATGTACCACTGATTTTAAAACCGCTTATGCATTATAAAAAAAAATATTAAGCATTCCATTGCTTCAGCTTTAGCAATTGTCATCATCGTCGTTGTTTTTTTTTTTTAAAGAAAACTGCAAAAATCAGTTCTGCTCCTGAAGTGTGCACTGATTATAACTTGATGCTTTGACATGACACTCCAGGTGTTTAGCAGATGCTCTTATCCAGAGCAGCAGACAACATATCCAGAGCAGCCTGGGGACCAGTTGGAGTTTAGGTACCTTGCTCAGCCATTCCTGCTGGTCCAGGGAATCGAACTGGTGGGTCCCAAAGGTGCTTCTCTAACCATTACGCCATGGCTTTGAGCCTCCAATGGCTCGTCTAAGAAAGTTTACTTGAACTAATCATGCACTGGAACAACCTTACAATGCATTCTGAATACTATGTCGTGTTCTGCAGGTTGCATTTCATTTTACTTCAGTCATTAATGTGTATGTTAATAACTGCAATAAAATTACAATGAATTAACTGAAATGCATCTTAAAGAGGCTCTCAGTCAGACCAGAGAGATATTCCTACGCAGTCTAACCACTTCAGACTTTACCAAATCATTTGATTTGGCAACCTAATTATAACGTATCCCCTGGATTTTACCGGATTACTGTTTCCTTCCAGTTGAAATTGGGACCTCTTTGCACTGACAAGCCTCGTTTTCATGTTAAGGCTGAGTAAATAGAACTGAAGACTCCCTACTGCGAGCAGAGCCGTAAACACAGCTCTGAGCTCTACACACACACACACACACACCTCTCCTCCAAACCCCCATGCTCTCTCTATATGAACTCACACATGCTTTACCCCAAAGTGTGAGAAGCACATTCAGGTAAAAGATACTCAATTAAGAGGGAAAAAAGACCTCTGAGCAATGACGGCTAAAATCAAATATCTAACAATCGCTTAATAATCGAACTATTGAGGTTGCGCAAAGTATTATACCTTGATGGCATAATACGAATGATGTGAGTAAACTATTAGACAGCCATCTACAGTGGGGCAAAAAAGTATTTAGTCAGTCACCAATTGTGCAAGTTCTCCCACTTGAAAAGATGAGAGAGACCTGTAATTTTCATCATAGGTATACCTCAACTATGAGAGACAAAATGAGAAAAAAAAATCCAGAAAATCACATTGTCTGATTTTTAAAGAATTTATTTGCAAATTATGGTGGAAAATAAGTATTTGGTCAATAACAAAAGCTCATCTCAATACTCTGTTATATACCCTTTGTTGGCAATGACAGAGGTCAAACGTTTTCTGTAAGTCTTCACAAGGTTTTCACACACTGTTGCTGGTATTTTGGCCCATTCCTCCATGCAGATCTCCTCTAGAGCAGTGATGTTTTGGGGCTGTCGCTGGGCAACACGGACTTTCAACTCCCTCCAAAGATTTTCTATGGGGTTGAGATCTGGAGACTGGCTAGGCCACTCCAGGACCTTGAAATGCTTCTTACAAAGCCACTCCTTCGTTGCCCGGGCGGTGTGTTTGGGATCATTGTCATGCTGAAAGACCCAGCCACGTTTCATCTTCAATGCCCTTGCTGATGGAAGGAGGTTTTCACTCAAAATCTCACGATACATGGCCCCATTCATTCTTTCCTTTACACGGATCAGTCGTCCTGGTCCCTTTGCAGAAAAACAGCCCCAAAGCATGATGTTTCCACCCCCATGCTTCACAGTAGGTATGGTGTTCTTTGGATGCAACTCAGCATTCTTTCTCCTCCAAACACGACAAGTTGAGTTTTTACCAAAAAGTTCCATTTTGGTTTCATCTGACCATATGACCTTCTCCCAATCCTCTTCTGGATCATCCAAATGCTCTCTAGCAAACTTCAGACGGGCCTGGACATGTACTGGCTTAAGCAGGGGGACACGTCTGGCACTGCAGGATTTGAGTCCCTGGCGGCGTAGTGTGTTACTGATGGTAGCCTTTGTTACTTTAGTCCCAGCTCTCTGCAGGTCATTCACTAGGTCCCCCCGTGTGGTTCTGGGATTTTTGCTCACTGTTCTTGTGATCATTTTGACCCCACGGGGTGAGATCATGCGTGGAGCCCCAGATCGAGGGAGATTATCAGTGGTCTTGTATGTCTTCCATTTTCTAATAATTGCTCCCACAGTTGATTTCTTCACACCAAGCTGCTTACCTATTGCAGATTCAGTCTTCCCAGCCTGGTGCAGGTCTACAGTTTTGTTTCTGGTGTCCTTTGACAGCTCTTTGGTCTTGGCCATAGTGGAGTTTGGAGTGTGACTGTTTGAGGTTGTGGACAGGTGTATTTTATACCGATAACGAGTTCAAACAGGTGCCATTAATACAGGTAACGAGTGGAGGACAGAGGAGCCTCTTAAAGAAGAAGTTACAGGTCTGTGAGAGCCAGAAATCTTCCTTGTTTGTAGGTGACCAAATACTTATTTTACCAAGGAATTTACCAATTAATTCATTAAAAATCCTACAATGTGATTTCCTGGATTATTTCCCCTCATTCTGTCTCTCATAGTTGAAGTGTACCTATGATGAAAATTACAGGCCTCTCTCATCTTTTTAAGTGGGAGAACTTGCACAATTGGTGGCTGACTAAATACTTTTTTGCCCCACTGTAATATCCCATCCATAATGCTCTACTGGCTTCATGCTGTCTTCCTCCGTATGCCAAACATACACGGCATGTTGACAGAAGCTGAGTGAATCCAGTTAACAAACACGCTACGTAACTCAGCTTGTGACTGGTTGTTACAAATCAGCTGTGCCCAAGTCAATCTGTTCTAAGACTTTGAGGAATGCAATCTTCTTCCAATAGTTGAGGAAATTGTCGTGAAATTTTATTAGCGCCCACTAGAGCACTCGTACACGATGGCCGTTCCAATTTGGAATCCTACGTGGATTATTGTTTGGGGATTTATGATCATTTACTAATTCAAGAGCATTAGTGAGGTCAGGCACTGATGTTGGGTGAGGAGGCCTGGGGTGCAGTCAGTGTTCCAGTTCATCCCAAATGTGTTCAGTGGTGTTGAGGTCAGGGCTTTGTGCAGGTCACTTGAGTTCTTCCACTCCAACCTTCATGGAGCTAACTTTGTGCACAGAGACATTGTCATGCAGGTTTAGGCCTTTTAGCTCCAGTGAAAGAAAATTGTAATGCTACAGCACACAAAGACAATCTAGACGATCGTATGTTTCCAATCTTGTGGCAAAGGTTTTGGGAAGACCCATGTATGGGGCTCATGGTCAAGCACCCACACACTTTTTGTCATATAGCGTATCATCATCATGCAACCATCACAGATATCCTCTCCACTTTAAGGCCCTGTCCACACGGCAACGGATTCAGGTGAATCCGATAAAATTTTTTATCGTTTCGGCCTGGTGTCCACACGGCACCGGTGTTTTGGGTGCCCCAAAACGGTTTCCAGAGTGGAAAAATCTGGCAACGGCGCCGCTGCGAAGTCGTCTGGATGAGTAGAACGGATTTGTTTACGATGACATCACAACCACATGACTAGAACAAGCAGCACTCACGCATTCACGCTGGGTAGGAGAAGGGGTTTATGCGCATGCGTCCTACTTCTTCTATTGTTCTGGTGTCTCCGATGGGACTGTCTTACAGCGCACGTAGAGGTGTGGCATGTGTATTGCATCATTTTCAGCAAGCGTTGCGTTGCCATATGTACCTGATATTTTACTGATCCGTTGCCCATGTGGACGCGATATTTTTTTTTACCCGCTAAAAAAAAAAAAAAAAAACTCGTTGCCGTGTGGATGTAGCCTAAGTGTGCTTAGGCCTTTATGTTTCTGTCCTCTGTCTTTTTGTGTAATTCATACTTTGTTTGGACAAAGTGTGCTTCGTCTATCTGTAACATAGTTTGCATTCATTACTAGGCATGTAATGATATATTGTGTGATGATAAATCGTGATACAAATTTATGACGATTTGAATCGATGAAATAAAAAATTAAAAGTGATTATTATCAGACTGCATAATCTTTTAGTTTTCCCTTGCTGTAACTGTATTGATTAGACAGCCAAAATGTACAATAGCGTGACTTCACCCGAGGCGGAAGTAACAGCACTTATGCCATGAAAAAAACCACACAAAATAAACAGATCTAAAATGGGAAAGAGTTGTGTGATTGACTGTACAAACAGATTTAACAAGAAATCAGAGCTCTCGTTCTACAGACTGCTGAAAGCTAAAGAAAAGAGAAGCAAATGGAGGTAGTAAATGTTCATAAAAGATGATTAAGAAAAGGCCTATTTGTTAACTTTTCCATTTTTAATAAAAGCAATATTTTAGTTCATAGGCTATTATACTTTACTCCAATCTTTACAAATGTGGGTAAATAATTATTGTTGGTTATTAAAGGAGAACTGAAGTCATTTTGAAACTTGTTTTATTTCTTAATTAACGTTATTCAATTATGTTTTCGGTTTTAATAACCTCATATCGTGACTTGTATTGGCAACTAATTGCAATTAAATATTATACTTATCGGCCTATTCGGTTTTTAGCCGTGTTGAATTTAGTTCGTTTGGTCCACGGCAGGCGTCGCTTATCCGCGCGATCTTCACAAGACTTGTGTGAGACTTCGAAATGTGAAGTGTCAGCCAGGTGTCAGTGCTGCCATTTTGAAAACTATTTTCCAAATGAAATATTGCACAAAAACGAGTTTAAATGACGATTACTGCCGACTTTTTTCAAACTTTCCTGATTGCTATCAAAACAAACTAAACTTCTGGCTTGATTACATCAGCGTTCGAAAGAGGGCGCGCGCGTCTTTTGACAACATTGGCAGATGTTGGTCACTTTGATTTCCGCTGTACATTTTACTTCCATCCTATGATGTCTCGCACAGGTCTCAACGAACCTCGTTTACGGCCATTGCTTTGACATATGGACTGATATATTACAGAGCATATTTCAAACACTCATAATAACTTGTTATAGCAGTGACAAAATAGCGATCAAAAATTCATTCCTATATTTAATAAAATGAGATAAATAGAGCGGCACGGTGGTGTAGTGGTTAGCGCTGTTGCCTCACAGCAAGAAGGTCCGGGTTCAAGCCCCGTGGCCGGCGAGGGCCTTTCTGTGTGGAGTTTGCATGTTCTCCCCGTGTCCGCGTGGGTTTCCTCCGGGTGCTCCGGTTTCCCCCACAGTCCAAAGACATGCAGGTTAGGTTAACTGGTGACTCTAAATTGACCGTAGGTGTGAATGTGAGTGTGAATGGTTGTCTGTGTCTATGTGTCAGCCCTGTGATGACTTGGCGACTTGTCCAGGGTGTACCCCGCCTTTCGCCCGTAGTCAGCTGGGATAGGCTCCAGCTTGCCTGTGACCCTGTAGAAGGATAAAGCGGCTAGAGATAATGAGATGAGACTATTTAAGTCGATAAAGAATAGGAAAATAAATGTTGCACTTATTGGTAATAAAATTTTCTTCATTTAACTGAAAAAAAAAAAGTCACGGGAAAATCGAGTCATGAACCCAATATGGTGAATTGAATCAAATTATGAATTGGGTGAATCGTTACATGCCTATAGACCCGTGATTGCATTTCAAATGTGCCGGGGGTGTCGTGGCTCAGGTGGATAGGGCGCTGTGCCATGGATCTGGGGACCCGGGTTCGATTCCGGCCCAGGGTCGTTTCCCGATCCCTCCCCGTCTCTCTTCCGCTTGTTTCCTGTCTCTGCACTGTCCTATCCAATAAAGGTGGAAAAAGCCCCCCCCAAAAAATTTTTTTTTTCAAATGTGCCTTGTCAATCACTGCTGATAATGTTTAGCAAAGCTAGCTGAAGCCCAACACGCATGAAACCGAAGAGCCATTCACTCTGTAAGCACCAGACACAACGATCACTGACAGACTGCATGGATCTACAATCTGAGCTAGAAAGAACTCAGCCCTAGCCTCACTTCTTCATTTTGTGTATTTTCATGACGGTTGTTAGTGCTGTTGTATTCCATTCTATAAAAGTCCAAAATACCAATATAATCCAATTTAAGACATGTTAACAGAAAATAATCTGATGCAGATGCCCAAAATTAAACCTTATATTGATTTTTATGCCTGCTAGTCCTTTTTTTTCCAGCTTCCCCCTGCATCTGAGCAAAACCATGGAATTTATACTAAAAATAACGGAGTCAGAGCTGAATCACATGAGAACCAAACCAAATGCATTTTTACCTCAAAACTTATATAGAACGCGATTCTGTCTGTTTAATATCGCTCAGAAAGTTACGAATGTCATTAATATGACGTTATATTTTACTAGCTGCCTCAACCTTTTCTCAAATCCATGTTTGTAAAATATGTCATCTAAAAATGCTGTTGAAAAACATAACTAGCAATGTTTGCATATTTTGGTGAATTACCCCTGTAATGTAACCCTGCCATGCGATATGACATCACCTGGCACACTTTTGACCCTCTTAGGTCAAAGGTCTCAGTGCAGGCTATTACCAGAGTGAATAGGATTGGTCTGAGGAAGAGGATTAGCGAATGACAATTCGATCAGAACTGAGCCACAGTCTCCACAAGGTCAGAAGTGTGATGTCCCTGAAACAAGGCGGGAAGTGAAGTACAGCTGAGCAGTGATCCGAATGAAGCAAAGACATTGAGGCGAGTGAAAAAGTAACACAGTGATTTAAAAGCTGCTTAATTAATTAATTAATTAAAGAGTACTCTTCGCAAAAAAGAAAATCATCAGAAGCTGTGACGATCCTCTTAGTTGCGAAGCAGGATTAGAAAACGGATTTAAGATGTAACGGTATATGCTAGATCCCTTGATTTAAATAAATATTCTCCGGTATAGAGACGCAAACCCTCTGCGATTTTAAATCTGCCTCACAGCTAAAGGATCCCCGGTTCAATCCTGAGCTCAGGTTACTCTCCGTCTGGAGTTTCCATGCATGTTCTCTCTGGGTTCTCTGGTTTCCTTCTGCCTCCCAAAAACATGCCAGTGGGTGGATTGGAGACGTAACTTCCACACGGACAGTAACCCGAGCTCAGGATTGAACCAGAGACCCTGGAGTTATGAATCACCAACGCTACCACCTGTACTGTCCAGATACCAAACACGCCACAGCAAATTGTACGACATTTGTTGTTTTTTTTTTTAATTGTAACTGGTTTTCAAGAACACAATTTTACTAAAGAGTCCTTTCATGGTCATGCAACAGAGCAAAACTGTACCTTCTCCACTACAATGCAAACAAACTGCTTTTGGATCACCTACGATAACACTGTGCCTCAAGCAGCTCCAAATACTCGAACCTCCGACGTGTTTATTCATTTCCATTCATTTCTCCTACAGTCATTTTCTCATAAAAGACCCGTTTGAGTCCAAACATGTCTCCCTGTATATACATATCCACTGCGAGTGGAAACTGAATCTGACAGTAATCTGACAGTCTAAAAACATGAATATATACCACATTAAAGAATTATGCAAAATAAGATGAGGGAGAGCTAGTTCTTGTTTTATATCAAAACGTATGATTTCCTGTCAGTAGAAAAAAAAATAAAAATCCATGATCTGAATTTTGAAGTGTGAAACTGCCTGAGACGCCTGAGCTTTAGACCCCTTTCAGGATCTTTAAGTTGTACTAAGCACTGGTAAGACAGAGCTCACTGGTAATAAAGTGCAAAGAGGTTTTTTTTTTTTTTAAGGCTCGCGCCAGGGCACGGTGCCAGACCTCGATCCCACGGGTTCGGACGCCAGAGCTGGATCTCAACAGTAAGGGCAGTAAAACCCACTCAGGTCGCCTTCCAGATCTAATACACAGCTTGATTTGGCAAGCACAGAGGTTTCTATTTCCAATCCACAAAAGCTGGCTTCATACGACTACAGGAAGGCAGATTGAGGAGCTAATATTTGGAGACAATTTTATTTGATTTCTGTGTTTATTGAGTGTAGTTTTTGACTCGAAGGGAACCTAATTAGCATCAAACGTGCAGAGCGGCGGTCAGACAGGAGGCAGCCAGAGGGTTTGGTTTCAGAGCTGAAGAGGCAACATGAGGCGAGAAGGAGGGGAGAGAAGGTTTAAATTCAGAGCTGAATTAATTCCTAAAGCGCTGCGTGTCTGAATAATATTAAATGCTATTTAAAAAAACCTGATAACACATATGTATATCAAACACGGATAAGGTTTGTGATCGAGGTAACATTCGACTGTGTGTTATAGAGCAGTAGTAGCTCAGTAGTTAAGTTTGCGAGTAGAAGGTTGTGAGTTTAAGTCAACCAGTTGAGCCCACCGTTGGGTCCTTGAGCAAGAACCTTAACCCTCAGTGACTGGACTGAATTTATACTTCGACTTATTATAAGACAATTTTGCTAAACACCATCTGCCAAATCTCTACATGTACCATTGCACATTCAAGCATTTTTTTTCTAATTGCACTACAGTAACGATGTTCGCGTTAACCCTTTCCTGTTTAGAGTTTGTGTCTTTTTAACTGTAGCTCTCCAATTCTGTTTTGTTTTTTTTAATCTTTCTTCAATTTTACTCCAAATGGACTAGTTTGTCCTTCTGCCTGAAAAATATTGATCTCAAGAGAGAGAAAGTACTTTTTACTGGTGAAAATGGATATCACGTGACTGTTTCATCATATTTCACTGATCGAATGCTCAAGTTGTTGTTGAACATTTTTGTCATTATGACAAAATGACAAGCTCATACAGAGGGTCGAGTGTCTAGGATGAGTTGCTTACAATGTGACTGACAGTACAGTACAAATGAAATATTTATGCTAAAGTGTCAGTCGATGATACAGTCATATAAATGTGATGGATCCGATCTGGTGCTGGAACTTTTTTAAGCTCTACATGACAATGTGCTGTCTAAGTAAAGCTCAACTATTACAGAATCCATCACATGTCTATGAACGAATGCCTTTGTTATAAATAAATGCGATAAAATCTTACCAAGAAATGTCTGAGATTACACTGAAATTCGAAGCGATGATTGAGATGATGGATCTGCCTTGCTTTGCTCTTCCTGAAAGAAATCTTGAAGCGAAGAGAGAGAGAGAGAGAGAGAGAGAGAGAGAGAGAGAGAGAGAGGTTTTCAATATTGAAGAATGATACATGGTACTTTTTATTCTTTTATAGTTACATATTGCAGAACATCCTTTAGTCCAGTTAATTCCTATTATTCTATCCACATTCACTGGATATGAGTAATCACACCACGCTCTGACTGGCTGCTCTACTACTACGATATAAGCTCATATACTGTGAGTGGAGAAAAACAAAATGGCGGCTTTGTTCTCAAGTATTTAAAAGAAACAGAAATAGCTAAAATAAGATAGGTTTGTTTGCCCCCCCCAATATCTCCTGTTCCCAGTCAGCAGCGGTAATGTATGGAATCAATTTTGTGCCAAAATGTTCATACAATACTTTTGAAATATCAAACAAAAATGACAAATCAAAATACAAAAAAAAAAAAAAAAAAGGCAATTTTTTTAGACTGGCAAACAAATTATTCGTGTAATCGTGCAAAATATCAGTCTATTACTCTTCAGAAACCTTTTATTTTTGTTCCGCGTCTTTCTCAGTTTTGTTTGACGTAATTTATTTTGGTTGCGATTCCAGCTTTCTTGTTTGCGCTCCCTGACTTTTTGCTTGCAGTTTTGGCACAAACTTCACGTGTGGGTGGGCTGTCCAGGAATGCATTCCCATTGGGTAACTTGTGTTTGACTGACAGCTACGCTCAGCCATTCCCCCGGAGGCTGTTGCGGCCATTTCCTACTCGGATTCTGGCGGACTGTTTGACGAGTGACCGATCCATTGACGGTAAACAAGGATCAAGTGGACTTCAGTGGCGACTATGATATTGAATTTACACTTTGTTTAATTAATTCAATATCATAGTCACCACTGAAGTCCACTCGATCCTTGTTTACCATCAATGGATCGGTCACTCGTCAAACAGTCCGCCAGAATCCGAGTAGGAAATGGCCGCAACAGCCTCCGGGGTAATGGCTGAGCGTAGCTGTCAGTCAAACACAAGTTACCCAATGGGAATGCGTTCCTGGACAGCCCACCCACACGTGAAGTTTGTGCCAAAACTGCAAGCAAAAAGTCAGGGAGCGCAAACAAGAAAGCTGGAATCGCAACCAAAATAAATTACGTCAAACAAAACTGAGAAAGACGCGGAACAAAAATAAACGGTTTCTGAAGAGTAATAGACTGATATTTTGCACGATTACACGAATAATTTGTTTGCCAGTCTAAAAAAATTGACTTTTATTTTGTATTTTTATTTGTCGTTTTTGTTTGATATTTCAAAAGTATTGTATGAACATTTTGGCACAAAATTGATTCCATAGTAATGCACCTTTAAATTGGTTTGCCGACCGCCAAAAAACCCAAAAGAAGAAGAAGAAAATGGCGAAGCGTGTTGCTGAATCAACTGAGGATGAAATAAAAACTCTACTCGAAAACAAAACCCCAAAAAATACAAAAAAAAAAGCAACAAAATATGGAATAAAAATATTTGATGGTAAGAACGTATCTGTTTTTATTTTTTCAAGAATTATTATTATTATAGCATTTTTCACTAATTGCTCCTGTCATTTCGCCGGTTTGTTTACAATTGATTTTGTCGGGCGTTTTGCATGAAGCTTTTATTTATCGAATTTGCAAAAAATAAAAATGCTCCGTTTCTCAAAATCCAGTGAATGTGGATAGAATAAAACAGTTATTCCACTCAATCTCGTCGTACATGGCTTATAGCCATCAGCGCTACGCGCCTCATCGGCTATCAGCTCATGTACGACTCGATTTTGTGGAATAACTGTATTATCACTTGCGCTATAGCAGCTGTAAACAGTTCTTCCCACAACAGCTTTACCTCTGACTGTTAGAAAGCACTGACGCAGGAGACTCCTTTCATCCTTACAGGAACCTTCACCTATCAATGATTATAAGCTTTATTCCTTTTATTATTCGATTTAGATTATGTAGAGCGTCTGTGAGATTACACTGAGAGCGGAAGCCTTCCTTTCCTCTTCATGAAACAAATCTTGCGAGAGACAAAGAGAAGAGAAAGACAGACAGAGAGAAACCACATTTAACAAACAAATCATTGGTCTTCTCAAATTACTTTAAACAATAAAATGATAATAATCATCAGCGCTGTTTAAGCTTGTGACTGAGAAATCAGACAGCTCTTGAACGAAAGATTTTCCTGTAGCTTTAGCTCCGACACTGGACACTCCTTTCATGAACGTTAAACACACATATCCTAGGGGGTGTCATGGCTCAGGTGGCTAAGGCGCCATACCATAAATCCGGGGACCCGGGTTCGATTCCGACCCGAGGTCATTTCCCGATCCCTCCCCGTCTCTCTCTCCTGCTCATTTCCTGTCCTGTCTCTACACTGTCCTATTCAATAAAGGTGAAAAAAGCCCAAAAAAAAAAAAACCCACACATATCCTTACAGAACATTTCATCGTATCGATATCAATTCAGCATGCTTGTTATTATGAGCTTTAGATTACGTGGCCGCACAAGTCCCTATGAATGAGCTGTTACTCATGAATATGAAACAGTCAGAGCTACTGTTATTAAAATGTAATAAAACTTCCTGGCCAATCAAATTCAAGAATTCAACAGCACTGTGGTATAACACAAAATGATCATCAGTCCAAGTCTAATTTTAGTCGATGACCCCGATAACAGATCACTAATAAATAGCCCTAAACCATTATAACCTCCATGTCAAGGAGAGGAAGTGAATTTAAACTCAGTGTACAGTTATACGCCCGTGTTATACTCGGTGCTACCTCATGATTTAGCACATGCACCGTGATGCACGTCATCTGTGTGCAGCGGGCATCACTCAGCCTAATCAGATTGGTCCTGCGCTCTAAATCTCGAGCAGACGGCATGAGTTTCAGCCCTAATGTAATAAACTCACAGCTATTAACCTCAGGGAGCATCAGGAATAACGAACACAGCATATAAACACACTCAATGCCGGCCGAGGCTATTTTCAAACCACACGAATCCAAAAAAAGCCTCTTGAAGGCTTGTTACTATTTTTAATTTCTGGTGAAGCCAGATATAACTACATCATTAATGAGGCACAGAGCAGATGGAGAATAAAGCATTACGGCTGCGAGATCAATGCGAGTGTGTCTGTGCACGCTCTGCTAGGGCTTGGAAAGAATATTGGACACTTGAAGACGTTTTCACAAGACACAACATTTAGCATAATATTTAGGTTTAAAAAAAAAAAACCAGCCGTGTCTCTAAATACATCGTTTAACAAGGAAGAGTACTGTTCCCATGGAGTCAGTGTTATACAAATACTGGACTAACATCTTCATTTTAGAAAGATAGTACTGTGTTGGAACATAGTATTGCAATACCAGTACCGTATCACCACACTGGCCAGCCCGAGTGCACAAGTCCGATTTGTGGGAAAGCAGTCATACGATTTCACAGCACTAAGTGTCTTCGAGTGGTGAACATATTCACGAGTGAGCAAAGTGAACGAGTGAAAATAGTTTTCAACATGAGAAGATAAACCTCCTATCTTTGCACCACAGTGTAATGTTCTTTATATTATATACACACACACGTCCACAAAGAAATGCGAGTTAATCAAAAGAATTTTAATTTTGAACCGGTTCGCCAGTTTGACAGCGTGCGTCCAGTCAGCAGGAAAACACTGGGGGTGACGTCATCGGAATGAAATATCGGAAAATGCGTCACTCAGATCTGCGATGGCTTTCATATGAAAAATACGAGGTTTTTCAACATGACAAGATAAACTTCATATCTTCAAGCCAACGTGTGATTTTCTTTTTATTATATCGACGCATTCACAAACAAAAAGTACCCAAATTTATCAAAACAATTCATTGATTTCCTCACGAGTGACATATAGAGATTTATGTCACGGTTTTGGTTCTCCATGTCCCAGATGTAGCTCGTATGAAAAATACGAGTGGCGTATTTCCCAGGAAACACTCCTCTCTCTCTGTCTGTCTCTATCTATCTATACACACACACACACACACACACACACACCCATCCACCTGCTGTTTTATGCCGTTCTCTAATCAGCCGATCTCTTGACAGCAGCACAATGATACAAATCAAGAGCTTCAGTTAAATGTTCGCTTCAAACATCAGAACGGGAAAAATTGTGACCTCTGTGAGTGGCATGGGTTTTGGTTTGAGCCAGATGGACTGGTTTGAGTATTTCATTAATTGCTGATCTCTGGTGCGACAAACAAAAAACATCGAGTGAGCAACAGTTCTGTAGGTGGAAACAAACGCCTTGTTGATAACAGAGATCAGAGGAAAATGGCCAGCGGTGGGTTTCCCAAAAGCCTCTTAACGCTAAGAACGGCTTAACTAGGAGAGAGAGTGTTCATTGTGCTGCTCGCTCTACCATTTAACCATGATCTTTGTGCTGCGACGCTTTTGGGAAACCCACCCCCAGATTAGTTCGAGCTGCCAGGAAGGATATAGTAACTCATAGCAACTCTTTACAACCGTGGTGAGCAGAAAAGCATCACATTGGGTCCACATACTCCTGTAGCCAAGAACAGGAATGTTAGAATCAAGAACAAGTTCCTATTAGAGTGGTCAATAAGTGTACACATGAGGAAAGCACATTTTGAGTAATTCACAGTGGAATAAGTTCACCACAGGGTCCTGCTAATTCATCATATACAGTATACTGTATATCCATCCATCCATCATCTGTAGACACTTATCCTGTTCTACAGGGTCGCAGGCAAGCTGGAGCCTATCCCAGCTGACTATGGGCGAGAGGCAGGGTGCACCCTGGACAAGTCGCCAGGTCATCACAGGGCTGACACAGACAACTATTCACACTCACATTCACACCTACGGTCAATTTAGAGTCACCAGTTAACCTAACCTGCATGTCTTTGGACTGTGGGGGAAACCGGAGCACCCGGAGGAAACCCACGCAGACACGGGGAGAACATGCAAACTCCGCACAGAAAGGCCCTCGCCGGCAACTGGGCTCGAACCCAGAACCTTCTTGCTATGAGGTGACAGTGCTAACCACTACACCAGCATTTCTCAACCTTGTTTCAGTCACGACACCCTTCAGAAGTATGCAAATTCTCAAGGCACCCTGATATAAAATATACGCAGTCACGCTGACCCTGGCAGTGACGTTGTGACATGGGAAAGGGGGCCGTGAGACAAAGTTTGATGATGCATGAGGTGGCATTAGTGTAACTATCGTTTTTTGGAATTTTAATTTAATTTAATTCATTTTATTTATTTCAATGTTAGAATATATAATTTTTTGACGGCACCCCTAACGAAGCCGGTTGAGAAAGGCTGCACTACACCACCATGCCGCTCAAATATACAGACAGTAGTGGTGGTGTAGTGGTTAGCGCTGTCGCCTCACAGCAAGAAGGTCCGGGTTCGAGCCCCGTGGCCGGCAAGGGCCTTTCTGTGTGGAGTTTGCATGTTCTCCCCATGTCTGCGTGGGTTTCCTCTGGGTGCTCTGGTTTCCCCCACAGTCCAAAGACATGCAGGTTAGGTTAACTGGTGGCTCTAAATTGACCGTAGGTGTGAATGTGAGTGTGAATGGTTGTCTGTGTCAGCCCTGTGATGACCTGGCGACTTGTCCGTGGGATAATGAGATGAGACTCATCTCATCTCATTATCTCTAGCCGCTTTATCCTGTTCTACAGGGTCGCAGGCGAGCTGGAGCCTATCCCAGCTGACTACGGGCGAAAGGCGGGGTACACCCTGGACAAGTCGCCAGGTCATCACAGGGCTGACACATAGACACAGACAACCATTCACACTCACATTCACACCTACGCTCAATTTAGAGTCGCCAGTTAACCGAACCTGCATGTCTTTGGACTGTGGGGGAAAACGGAGCACCCGGAGGAAACACACGGGGAGAACATGCAAACTCCGCACAGAAAGGCCCTCGCCGGCCACGGGGCTCGAACCCGGACCTTCTTGCTGTGAGGCGACAGCTCTAACCACTACACCACCGTGCCGCCCCTGAGATGAGACTCCTTAAAGTTAATTAAGGTCACACCAATCACTCATCTTAGGAAAAATAAAATACACTTGATATGATACCCTTTTCTTAATCTTCAGTAAGCAAAGGATGTCAAATAGTTAGTCAAACATACAATGAAGAAAAGTACAATAAAGTCTGTGGAGCAAACTGCTCTAAAAGCGCAGAGGAAACCCTCGATAATATCGGAAAACCACATCACGAGCTCGATATCACTGACAGTATCGCCCAGCCCCAGAGCAAAGTGGATCGACCAGCGCCTCAGACCCGCAGGATCGGTTCCATCAGTTCCTCACTCACTCAGGCTTCCGGTTTTTACTCACCGCCTTCCGCCGAGAAACACAGGCGCGTTATTGAGAGAAACTGCGGGACTCAAACACCTCCTGAGCCATGACACAGAGCGACTGGGTTCAATTCTCTTAGTGTAGGGCACTGAGGGAGAACCTCCTCTCTCTCTCTCTCTGTCTCTTTCTCCACCCCGTCTCCCTCTCTTTCCCTCAGAAACGCAGTTTCTTTTCTTTTTTCTTCTCCTCTCTCTCCCCCTCTCTCAGAAGCGCAGTTTCTTTTCTTTTTTTTCCCTTCTCTCTCCTTCTCTCTCTCTCTCCCTCTCAGAAACGCAGTTTCTTTTCTTTTCTTCTTTCCCTTCTCCTCTCTCTCTCTCTCTCTCGCGCGCACTATTGTTGTAACTGGTGTTTGAGCTCGCGCTCAGAATCCCGGGCACCAGCGAGTTTTAAGTTGTCCGCACGCGCGCGCCCTCCCTCCCTCAAGCGCACCCGCACTTACTCGATTCCGCGCGCGCGCGCTTGAAGATTCTCGAATGCGCGCGCATCTGCTGGGAATTTTCATACCCAGGATTCCATTAAATCTGACTGAGAGAAGCAGGACCGGAAGTCAGACTGTTCACACTGCACTTCTGCTGCAGAGCACTTCATCAAGCAGACCATCACCAAAAGTTCATCACTGACTCCTTGTCCAACTGAATCCAAACCTCAGTTGGTTTAATGTGGTGTAGCGGTTAGCGCTGTCGCCTCACAGCAAGAAGGTCCTGGGTTCGAGCCCAGTGCCCGGCGAGGGCCTTTCTGTGCGGAGTTTGCATGTTCTCCCCGTGTCCGCGTGGGTTTCCTCCAAAGACATGCAGGTTAGGTCAGGAATTAAGCTTTACTGGGGCACTGCCGGGCGGCACGGTGGTGTAGTGGTTAGCGCTGTCGCCTCACAGCAAGAAGGTCCTGGGTTCGAGCCCCGTGGCCGGCGAGGGCCCTTCTGTGTGGAGTTTGCATGTTCTCCCCGTGTCCGCGTGGGTTTCCTCCGGGTGCTCCGGTTTCCCCTACAGTCCAAAGACATGCAGGTTAGGTTAACTGGTGACTCTAAATTGACCGTAGGTGTGAATGGTTGTCTGTGTCTATGTGTCGACCCTGTGATGACCTGGCGACTTGTCCAGGGTGTACCCCGCCTTTCGCCCGTAGTCAGCTGGGATAGGCTCCAGCTTGCCTGCGACCCTGTAGAACAGGATAAAGCGGCTAGAGATGATATGAGATGAGATGAGATGAGATGGGGCACTGCCCCCCTGCACAATGCACCTTAACATTCCTGTCCCCAACCTATGCAAAGTGGATAATTCTCATGCTCTCATGGATGAAGTTATGCGAGGAATAGGTCAACGAGACGGAAAACACATCCCAGTCCCCAAAAAATGTATTGCTGGCATTTGGGCTTTTAATGCATGCTGATGCTAAACGTGTCACCTCAGCTCTCACGATTCACGAACTTAGCTGGTTAGTTATGACTGACTAGCACATAGCCTACAACCTTAATCTTACCTCTCTCACCCTCCTCCTCATCTGTCACTGTTTCCCTGCCCCGTCTCTGCTTTGTGAGAAGAATTGTCTGATATCCATCTGGAAAAGTAATTTAATATTGTTTAATTCGATGTAGTTTAATGGGTTTGTTAGAATATGGTTTGCTTAGTTTTGTTGCAAAAACTTCGCGCTACCTTAACTCATCCAGAGCCCGTTCTCGGACTCATCCAAAGAGTAGACTCGTAGGCTAAATGGACTCATGGCACACCGCATGCACGCTATGTTTACAGTGAGAATCTCCCAGACCAATCAGAAAATTAGTTAGAAAGAAGAGGCAATAGAAGTTTGTCCTACAACTTACAGTAGATAAATGATCTGCCAAAGAAACTAGTTTGTTACAAAAATCTTTCAACATTTTCTTACTGAGGCACAGCTGATTTTTACTGGGGCACATGCCCCAGTAAAAAAGGCCTAGTGACGCCCCTGGGTTAGGTTAACTAGTGACTCTAAATTGACCGTAGGTATGAATGTGAGTGTGAATGGTTGTCTGTGTCTATGTGTCGGCCCTGTGATGACCTGGCGACTTGTCCAGGGTGTACCCCGCCTTTCGCCCGTAGTCAACTGGGATAGGCTCCAGCTTGCCTGCGACCCTGTAGAACAGGATAAAGCGGCTAGAGATAATGGATGTATGGATGGATGGATGGTTTAATGTGTTCACTCTTGGAAAGTTCACAAATATAAAAGGTTCCTGATAAAGAGACAGTCTTCTTGAACTTTTGTGTGTGAAATCCACAAGGTTGCAGGATTTCCATCCATCCATCCATGTTCTACAGGGTCGCAGGTGAGCTGGAGCTTATCCCTGACTATGGGTGAGAGGCGGGGTACACCCTGGACAAGTCACCAGGTCACCGCAGGCCTGACACATAGAGATAACCAACCATTCACACTCCCAGTCAATTTAGAGCCACCAATTAGCCTAACTTGCATGTCTTTGGACTGTAGGGGAAAACCGGAGCACCCGTAGGAAACGGGCACGGCGAGAACATTCAAACTCCACACAGAAAGGCCCTCGCCAGCAACTGGGCTCGAACCCAGAAGCTTCTTGGTATGACGCAACAGTGCTAACCATTACACCACAGTGCCGCCAGTTGCAGGATGTCCCTTTTTCCTATTTTGGGGTTCAGAAATGTACTCCTGTGCACCCTGTTCGAGTCATTAATACACCCTTTGGCTACGCTGATGCAAACTCAACAGTGGTCTCTTGTGCAAAATGATGAAAAAAAAATGTTACGAATATAAATGCTGCTAAAGCAGCAGATTATATATATATATGATATGATATGATATATTACACGGTTGTGCAAAGATATAAAGTTGATCTTCAAGTGATGAATATATGAATAACGAGTGAGCAAAGTGAATGAGTAAAAATATTTTTCAATGCAAGAAGATAAACTTCATATCTTCATGCCACTGTGTAATGTTCTTTATATTATCTGGACACATCCACACACAAAAAATGCAAGTTAATCAAAATTATTTTTTTTATTATGAACCGGTTTGCCATTTTGACAACGCGCATCTATTCAGCGGGAAAACGCTGGGAGTGACGTCATTGGCGTGAAATATCGGAAACTCTTTTACATACAGGCCACTTTTCCCATGGAATAAAACTGCATTCCCTTCCCTCCTAGTGGGTTTATTGATGGCATGCAATATTGTTATTATATCACTTATCCTCCATGTATTACACCGCTCTCCCCAATGGAGAACGAGCATGCAATATTGTTATAATATCGCACACTGTTAAGACAACACGATGTCACACATCAGAGCTCATGTGAAGATCCAATGACAAAACTTTTCTGCACAATCATTTCTTTGTCAGCCAGGAAAGAGAGAAGACGAGGCTAAGCCAGCGCTTGAATTAAGCACTAAATAAATAAACTGAAACTGAAGATGCACTGAACACCCAAAAGGCTACCAAAACTTCATTAAATATTCTTCACGCATATTTACAAGAGAAAAACAGACCAACGGACATAAAAAAACTGGAAGAGAGACACGTCGGAGATGTCAAACTTCCACCAGAGCGAGTGACTGTGACAGTTTGTAAACAAACATGGCCACGAGGTTTGCTTCGTTAAAAGTGGAAGATTTTGAGAGAATTTTGGCTGCTAGGTTGCTCCGTTGTGTATAGCTGTCGATGTTGATTTTAAAAGTAACAAAGTAAATTATACAGGGAAAAAAATAATAATATTCAGCTTGACTGTACTAGCATTGGCCTGTACGAACACTACACCAGCTAGAAGGTAACTGGACTGCCACGCTAACAGCACCAAGTTGTGGGTAAGCTTGTGTTGGCCTTCGAGAATGCTGATATGAAGTGTGTGTATGTATTATAATAATAATAATAATAATAATAATATTATTATTAGCGGCTGGCTTTTTTCATGGTCTATCAGATATATTCCATTCAGCTAGCATGATACTGAACTCATCTTTGACTCGTACAATCTCATGCTAGCTGAATGGAATATATCTGATATACTACTCAACACCAGCCAATATTATCTAAATTTGTCACTCAGATCCACGATGTATTTCAGATGAAAAATGTGAGTTTTTCAACACAAGAAGATAAACTTCATATCTTCAAGACAATGTGTGATTTTCTTTTTATTATATAGACACATTCACAAACAAAAAGTACCCAAATTTATCAAAACAATTCAGCGATTTCCTCATGAGTGACATATGTGTTATTTACCAGCTTAAGGTCGGTCCGTATTGTGAAATACCGTGACTGAGGTCTTGAAAGTACTGGCCGAGGCCCTCTGGGCCGAGGTCAGTATTCAAGGCTGAGGTCATCGGGGGCGCAGATAGGATTTTAGAACTGGGGGGGACCAAGCTGTCAGCATTTCAACTGTACTTCAATTAGGCTAGTACTTAATTACTTTAACATTAACTTAGGCCTAGTATTTAATTACTTTAACCTTAACTGGTGCTCGATTAGTTATTTTGTGTCATTTGGGCCAGTTGTTTGCAATAAAAACAATAAAAATTAGATACTTATTTGAAACTATGGTGCAACAATGACTGTCAAAGGCTTACCTGATCAACACCACCCATACATGATAGATATTTCATTTGTCTAGTGTGCTAATCAATTACCACCCAAAACCTCATGCCTTCTGCAAAATGTTTTATTTAAACATTTAACCATACTAATTCTTTGAGAAAACAGAATAAGTCCTATGAACAAAAAATAAAATAAAATTGAAATTGTTTCCCACTTAGCGTGCCTTGCAAACACTTTAACAGCGCTTTTACATAAAATAAAACAGTAGCCTAAAAAAGTAGTCTAGACGACAGTTTTAAATCAATTCCCTCCAGTGCAAACTTTACAACAAATTTATTGTCCAGAAACAGATTAGCTTACGTAAAGGACCCCAAAACTTCTCTCCTCCTTTCATTTCCCTGAACAAACTGCTGGGCAATTTCTTGTCTGTTCAAATTGTCCAGCCTCTCCTGGTGAGTATGGCACACCGCAACTCCATTCAGTCTTTTTTGGCTCATGGTTGACCGCAACCATGTTTTCAATCTCCGTAACCCACTAAAACTGCGTTCTGCCTCAGTTCTGTGCCCTAACTTTACTGCCTGCCTGTTGCGTGTGGGAGCAGCAGCCCTGGACGGCTCTTCGCATTCTTTGCCTCACTTTCCAGCAACGTTGACTAACGAAACGGTGCATCACTTGCTGGAATTATGTCAGGAAGAGCTAAATTAATCTGCGTGAAACCTGCCTTAACACGTTGACAACTAATTTTAATATTAGCATAATATGGATACACATACACTAAAGAAGATCATTTTACATTACCATAGCCTGTTAGCTGCTCCCCATTACAAACGATCATGGCTCGGACACATTATGGGAACTGTATACGGTCAACAGACAACGTGTAAGGGATTGGATAGCCTACTTACATGATTTGGTTTTTGAAAAAACGCTGTAATAGCTTTTTGTTTTTTCGTTGGCTTCATAGTTCACGCGCAGTTGTTCGGCTACTACTGAGAATAGGCATAATCATTAAAGTCAGTCAGATAGATTAGTGGTCACTATGGTTACCGCTATCACTGTCACAGGCGCCAATGAGGCAGCTCCTTCAGGACCCCTGAACCAGAGACGGCTGATGCCTAACTAATTTGACATACTATGTCAGAGTGAGAGCTCGACTCTGGTCTGCATATAAGGGGATCCCCTTGCAAAAATACAACATGTAACGTAACGAACATTTGCACCTCTCGCTCCGCTTTTACCCTTTCTGCCCTGAACAACAACACAAGACATGGTTTTTTTTGCCCTGTAAAAGTGGGGGGGACGGATTGACGTCCCCATGACTCTGGGGGGGACACATCCCCCCCCCACAAGGGTCCCAACTGCGGCCCTGGAGGTCACGGTATTTCACCATACGGACCGGCCTTAAGCTAGTAAATAATGTATTTATTTTTTCTTTACCAAATTCTAACAGAAAACGAGAGCGCCCGAAAGGGAAAACCGAGCCGAGCCGCCATTTTGAATCGTCATTCACGGCTAATGTAAATTGCTTCCTCCTCGGTATACAAGTGCACTTCCATGGCAGGAAAAAAAACTACATTTTGCCGCCTATGTAGTCCCCTATTAAAACAAATAGGAGTCATTCAGGATTCAGTCATGTTTTTGCTCGGTGTTGGCAACAGTTAGAGGTTTTTAGCTTTCTCCTGAAATGCTTTCTTTTATTTCTTCTTCTTCAGGGTAGTAAAACTCATTTTCACTGTGAACACTGTTGTTATCGCTATCCATGCTGCAAAATTAATGCTATTCTCCTGAGAAATGCGAAAATAAATGTTGGCAAAAAATGCTACTATGTTGTTTGTTGTTGTGAACGAATGAGTCGCCAGAGGTCCGTAACCGGGGTCCGTATCGTAGGATACCGATCCGCTTGCCAGCCAATCAGAGCGCAGGATTTGATGGAAACCGGACCACGAAAAAAAATAGAGATTTATGTCATGGTTTTGGTTCTCCATGTCCCAGATGTAGCTCATATGAAAAATATGAGTGGTGTATTTCCCAGTAAAACACTCGTGTCCATATAGTATATTAGCCTACTGTACACATATGAAGTCTGATATTAAGACACATGATGAGTCTGATGTTTAGATTTGGATTGAGTTCATCCATCTGTGCTGAACAGGTCCGAGGAATTTATTTTACAGTTAAAGGGATGAAATTTTTTGAGAAGCCCTACTTTAAAATCATCTCACATTTCTTAATCTATTTTACATTTGAATAATTAATATCCTTTGGTGGATTTAACGAGATCGTCAATGATGGCGTAGCTCACTCTGGCCCCATCTAGTCCAGAAGGAATGATCGAAAGTGGGCCACCTTGCGCAATAAATGTTGCAAGCTACAGTATATACAAGCTATATAGAAGTTATATACACCCTAGGAAAACCGACCCATTTGCCAGAAAGAATCCAAAACAGTGAGGAATTGACAGAAGTGATTTTTGTTAAACTGCTCATAAAGGCTTAGTCAGTCAATAACTTCATGAATAATTGTAATTAAGCAAATCTGGTTAGAAGTCATACCGGTATGCACCCTAGGTACCCCTGCCTTCATGCCAGAAATAATCAACATTGGTGAAGAATTGAGAGAGAAGAAGTGATGTGTGGAAACTGCTCGTTAGGGCTTAATTACTCTATATCTTCATGAATAACTGTAATTATGCAAATTTGGGTAGAAGCCATACAGTATGCACCCCAGGCAGACCTACCTTCCTGCCAAAAAGAATAAAAATCTGAAGAATTGAGAGAGAAGTGATTTTTGTGAAACGTGGACGCCGCCAGATGGACGACGGACAACACACGATGGCATAAGCTCATCACCTGTCGGCCAGATGAACCTATAATAATCGATTGGTTTATTTAACCCCTCCGTCTCAAGCTTGAGATACGACCTGGATAATTTAATTATTTGGGGAGTTGAAATGAATGTTTTGGGGAAAATCATATCAAATGGCCCAGTTTCCAAACACTGAACATAAAACCTGATTTGGTTGATCAACTGAGGATCATCTTGGCTGATCACAGTTCATCACAAGCTACCTGCTTCATCTGGGTCAGGGTGGCAGTGGATCTGAAGCCTGTCCCGGGAACACCGGGCACAAGGCCAGAATACACCTTAACACACATTTAGCAGACGCTTTTATCCAGAGTGAAGTATATACCCATACCCAGAGCAGCCTGGGGAGCAGTTGTGCCTTGCTCAAGGGAACTTCAGCCATTCCTGCTGGTCCAGGGAATTGAAACGGTGACCTTTTGGTCCCAAAGCTGCTTCTCTAACCATTGGGCCATAGCTTCTAGATGGCAGTCCATTGCAGAGCACTGTACACACACACACACACACACCCCAATCCACCTCTCTGGGACATGGGAGAAAACTGGAGAACCCGAAGGGAACCGATGTGGACATGCAGAGAGCATACAAAACTCCACACACCCAACACCCTGAGTTCAGGATCGAACTGGTTATCCTGCAGCCATGAGACAGCAACACTACCTGCTGTGCCGACAGGCTGTGATAACTGTCCAAATGTGATATTCCACAAAATATTTCTTTGTTCTGGGTTCTTCAGTAGGAGCTTTATCCTACTCAGGGTAGCAGCAGAACCTGGAGCCTATCACAGGAACACTGGGTGGGAATACATCCTGGATGGGGCACCAGTTCATCACAGGGCATCGTGTGTGTATGCGTGCATGCATGCTCTCATGCTTTCATCAACACCTAAGGGCAATTTCGAGGCACCAGTCTACCAGCATGCTTTGTGAAGTGGGAGAACCCCAAG
Source organism: Neoarius graeffei (assembly GCF_027579695.1). Classification (NCBI taxonomy): domain Eukaryota; kingdom Metazoa; phylum Chordata; class Actinopteri; order Siluriformes; family Ariidae; genus Neoarius; species Neoarius graeffei. Next base: position 23,561,829 of record NC_083583.1, read on the forward strand.
GCCCATGCAGGCACTGGACTATGTGTTTGAAGATCGAGTTTGTTTTTCTGTGGAGGACAAAGTTCTGATTCGTCTGATGTTACTTATCTGTATTGAGCCCATGTGCGGCGGCACGGTGGTGTAGTGGTTAGCGCTGTCGCCTCACGGCAAGAAGGTCCGGGTTCGAGCCCCGTGGCTGATGAGGGCCTTTCTGTGCGGAGTTTGCATGTTCTCCCCGTGTCCGCGTGGGTTTCCTCCGGGTGCTCCGGTTTCCCCCACAGTCCAAAGACATGCAGGTTAGGTTAACTGGTGACTCTAAATTGACCGTAGGTGTGAATGTGAGTGTGAATGGTTGTCTGTGTCTATGTGTCAGCCCTGTGATGACCTGGCGACTTGTCCAGGGTGTACCCCGCCTCTCGCCCGTAGTCAGCTGGGATAGGCTCCAGCTTGCCTGCGACCCTGTAGAACAGGATAAAGCGGCTAGAGATGATGAGATGATGAGACAACAAGCATTTATTTTCAACCTCAATCTGTCATCACTTGATCTTGGTGATGATCGATATAAACACTACTGTTAGATTTGGAGCTCCAGCAATCCTCTAACATGCTGAGGACTCTCCTGAAGGCAGGTCTGTGCACAAGTGCAAAGAAACTACAGAAGACTGTCCTTTTGAGGTTCCACACCAGTCCTCATGATTTAAAACTTTTACCGAGTGACTTTTCCTGTTTTATAGAATAATAAAGAAATGGAAAGTTTCCTTATCTTGGTCCTGGAGTTCTTCCTTCTAACGCAGCAGCTCTAACTGAGAATCGTTATTCTTTTTAGATCCAAGTGTTACACTGACCTGTTGCCAATTAACCAAATTATTATTATTATTTTTAAGCATTACACAACTTTTTCAGTCTTTTGTTGCCCGTCCCAACTTTTCTAAAACGTGTTGCTGACATCAAATTCAAAACGAGCATATACCATAGTTTTCAAAAAACAAGAACATTTCTCAATTTTAACATTTGCTATATTGTCTTTGTAATATTTTCAATAAAATATAAGGTTTCCATTATTTGCAAAATCTTCACATTCTGATTTTATTTACATTTTACACATTGTCCCAACGTTTTTTGGAACTGAGGTTGTACAAGCTCGTCATGAGTTTAGAACAGGCTCAGACACCACCATGGAAGTGATTCAAAAACCTGGCTCGTTTTGTACCTGAAGGTAATAAGTCATCAACATGTCCACACATTGCTTAATTCCTTCAATAAAATTCCTGCTGGGAATGAGCAAGCCTCTACAGAATCCCATACGAACAGAATGAGAAGATTAAATTGTAGCCACACTAATCTGTAGCCAAATGCAACTTTCAATTAACTTTTCAAATGTTATGATGTTACAGTGGTCTAAAGCATTTAATGAAGCAATAAATACTGTACCATTTAAAACACTTCAACACTACAAATACTCTAAAACAGTGACGTTTATTTACTTAATGTTTCCAAGTCTCCAGGTAACTAGACATCAATGGAAAAGTGGTGTTTCATATAGTTGTATAAATAATGACGAACGTCATGTTATTTCATTTCAGTCAGATGTTCGTGTGGAAAGGTCGAGTTGGGGGGGGAAAAAAAAAATCAATGACAAACCACACAAAATCCTGAACAGCTTTGGATGCAGATTGTGGTTGTGGCCACGAGTAATGTATCTATTACAGGACATCATGATTCATTAAAAGGAGTGAATTAGCAAAAATAAATAAATAAAAATCCAATTCAGACAGTTGGTCAAGGTTTTTAGTATCCGTCATCTACTTCTTCTACCTTTCAATGACTTGTTAGCAACATTAGCCAGAGCAAGACTTTTTTTTTTTTTTGGGAAGGAAGGGGGGGAAAAAAAATTCCGACACCAAACATCTTGGTTGATCATCTATGCTGGGGTTTGGGTGAAATTGTGCAAAATTGATCCCCCCCCCCAAATATTCCTTTAATAGCATGTACATGACCCACATGATCCGTTTCAAACATTCTGTAGTGCTTCACTGGATCTCTAACAGTCATAAAAGTCACAGTCCAAAAAAAAAAAGATTTACACAGAAGATCAATCCTTATAAGAATAAATACCGGAAGAATAGTTCTGAAAATCATCAGGACACTTTGGCTGTATTCAAAAATACTTTTCATCTTTCTAGAGGTTTGAAGAAGAAGAAGATCTGGCAAAGAAAGATGAAAGGTGCTCAAGAGCTTCTGTTAGAATTAGTTAAAAAAATATCATAAAATGAAAAACTATTCTTATTTTAAGAGAACGTGCCAATGCTGATGATTGAAAGGGTGCCAAAACTTTTACTGCTTTGGATGTCCTCAGGAAGTCCAAGGTGTCCACTGTTAGTCTGTAGTTCAAGATATTGCAACATTCTCTTGGCACGTCCCGACAACTGCACCATGATGGATGGAAGGGGAGATCAACTCTGTAGGTCAAACATCTGCAAACACTGGCTGGAGCAGCAATACGCTACAAAACTCACTGTCGTTCTGTTGAGAGAGAGAGAGAGAGAGAGAGAGAGAGAGAGAGAGAGAGAGAGAGAGAGAATATGAATACGGGAAAGAAGCTGTGAAGTGGTGACATGACAAATTTCACCGAGACATTCCTGTCAGTCTCTTTTCCTTCCTCTTTCCCCAACATGCACAGACAGAAAGACACACACCCCGACTCGGGCTGCTGCTGACTACTACCAAGCTCTCGAGCTGCACCGGACTGGTCCAGACATAACTGGCCGACCGATCAGATCTCCTAATGTACACCGAGGACCTGAGATTAGCCAATTAGCCGTGCTGATTGTGTTAGGATGGGTTAGGATGGGTTAGGATGGGAGATGTTGATACAGAAATGCTGGTGTCCTGTTACTAATGGGCTGAGACAGACAGAGGAGTGAGACGAGCCCTGGACAGCCAGCTCATCATTTACCAACACGGAGGATCAGAATCAGGGCACCGGAATTGAGACGACCCGCAAGTATGTGCGAGTCAGTTATTATAGTTAATGAAAAATAAAAAACATTTTGGAAACACTTTCTACAAAACGCATATTCAAAAATAACTACAACCCTATTTATGACTCGAAGTTGGTCGTGATTACTTGTAAGCCTTTTCATAAACTCTAACAATGCCTCATAAAGCTCCAACAATGAGCTCTACTGTATACATGTCCTTGAAACCTATAATCATTAATTATAATTCGTTATTAAAATGACATGTCGCATACTGCATAATCTGGATATAATTATAAAGCAACTCAAATATGAGTGGAATATAATGATTCTAAAAACAATTTATGACATGATGAAATTAAAATGTTAATCACTGAGTGCTTCCAAAAATGATAAGGATACCCATAAGCAGAGGTGGACAAAGTACCCAACTTCATTACTTAAGTGAAAGTACAGATCCCACTGGTCAAACATTACTTCGATACAAGTGAAAGTTGTCCAGTCAAATTTTGACTTAAGTTAAAGTACTGAAGTACTTGCTTTTAAAAATACTTAAGTATTAAAAGTACATTTTCTGTCAACGCATTGTTGTATTATCGCCACAACGCTTACAAAACCTAACGCCGTTACCAAAGACAGAAATGTGAATTCACAAAATGAACGCATGCTGTGCCATCATGGTGGTTTAACGGTAAGCTAGCTAGTCAGTGATGCGCCACCTGACATGCTAGCAAACGCTTTTCAAACTCGAAATCATATTGGGTAGCTAACGTTACTAGGAAAGAAACATTTCTACTTTGTTTATTTGGCAAGATTATGCTAAAACATTTCTGAGAAGACTTCAGAGAAGTTAACATTAGTCATGTTAGTGTAACTCTGTTTTTACATCCTAACTAACAGTGTCCAAGTTAACTAGCTACGTGTTAACGTTAGCCGTGGACAAGACTGTGGCAACTTGGCGGGCAAATCCACAGAAAGTCAGTTGACTAACCAGACTGCATAGCTACTAGGGATGGGAATCTTCATCATCAACACGATACGATACGCATCTCGATGCACTGCCAACGATTCGATACATTAACGATTCATGAAATTACCAATGGTAAGATGCGATACGATTTTCCAACCTACTGCGATACAGTGCGATACTGTACGATTTCATTTTAACACAATGCGATGCAGTGAGATTCGATACGATGCGATGCAGAAGAAAATTATACCATGGAAGTACTGGCACTTAAAGCATTACCACTGGCTGTGCCTTTTATTTTAAAAAAAACAGGAATTACACAATTTCAAAATTCAGACCTGAATAATGAACAATTAACTTTCTGCCACATTTTTATGTTAGCCTAAGCAGCTCACGCTGCGTTAAGTTTTTGGCCGAATCCCATTTCACCCCTTGGCCCAACCCCTTGGCCCTTCCCCTCCATTTTGCGCGTTCATGTGAAGGGGTAGGGGTATCCCAATCCCAGTTAACGCGGAGGGGTAGGGGAAGGGGTAGGGCTTCTGTACCCCTCCAAACGGAGATTTTCCTGGAGCTGACTCCGAACGAAGGGGTTTGAGTGATTTCCCACAATGCCATGCGGATTTCAGCGAGATTTCATGCGGATTTCAGAAAGATGGCGGTTCCCGCGGCGAAAGATTGTCATAAATGTATTTTCTCCATTATTTACGTGTTTTAAGTTGTTATCCAGAGGAAACACGCCGCTTGATTCGCTTTCGAGCTGAGAATGAGCAGCGATTTCTGAAATCCAAGCTGCTGCTAAAAAGCTTTGGGAGTGAGTATTGTTTTCGGTTGCTTGACTGCGTACGTTTTGTTCTGTTATTCTCGCTTTTATTGTTTACATGAGTGTTTTGACACCTCATTCTGTCGGATGTGGTGCACGAAGCGCCAAAGATATCCCATTCAGTGGTGTTAGTTAACAAATCACACCCTGCCAGCAGAGATTTCTGGTTCTGCCTCTGGCTCTGACTGTAGCGGCTGGTCGCAGCCAATGACGCATTTGGTCGCGTTTTGCTAACGTAAACGCTGACGGAGGTATGCGATGACGTATGCGATCGTTGAAGGGCTATCCCAATACGTAAGGGTTGAATTTCAAGCCCTATCCCTTGTAGCTCAGTTTCAAGGGGAAGGGCCAAGGGGAAGGGGGGAGGGGAAGGGGGAGAAATTAGAATTGGGATTGGGCCTTTGAAAGAGGTTTAATAAAGAATTAGATTTATACTAGTGCTGTCAAAAATGTCACGTTATTAACGCGTTAACTTGACTCAATTTTAACGGCGATAATTTGTTTATCGCGAGATTAACGCTCTGTGACATGATGTAGGTTTTTCATAAGCTTTTGAAACTGCCAGGAACTTGGAACAGAGACTTTGCTTAGAAAAACGATAGCAGCTAGACTGTAATGCCACGCCCCGCACAGCCAGAGTCCTCTGCCCTCCCCCCAAAGAACCAGCGCGGGCAGAGCGCGCTAGCCCCGCGCCTCGGGACGAAGAGCCACGGTGCTCGGCTTAGGTTTCGTTTTCCCATCAGCGGCTCCAGCCCGACTTTGCAGTGGCTGTGACAAGACATGTTATGCTCTGCAATTTAAAAAAATAAATAAATAAATAAATAAATAAATTGGTACAAAGCAAGCCCATTCACTTTATGCTGATAATAGAATTACAATGGTTTTTCATGTGACAAAAATGTGCGATTAAATTGCGATTAATCGCGAGTTAACTATGACAGTCACGACATTAATCGCGATTAAATATTTTAATCGCTTGACAGCACTAATTTATACTAATAATAAAAAGAAAAAAGCCATGAGATTTTAGGATAGTGGATCCCATCCAATATAATAACTAGTAAATTAACAAAAAATTAACCCGTTGACATATTCTATCTTCCTCAAAAAGATTGAAAATACTTTAGAAAACCAGTAACAAGGCAGTAACAAGGCTCCTGGATTCAAGCAAGTAAAAAGGCAGTAACACAGCTCCTGGATTCAAACATTTAACTAAGGTGTTTCTTTTTCAAGTTTTTTTTTTTTAAAGGAATATCAACTGATTGACATGATCAGGGTGTAGGAGACTTCGTTGGGCAGTAACAATATCCCCTGCAGTGCTAAAGACACGCTCAGAAGATACACTAGTTGCTGGTATGGACAAGTAGTTCTTAGCCTTACATTCAAGTCGTGTCGCCGCTTCAGGTGAGTAGTTAAAGGACATGGGACATGAAACATAAATGCACGCTATATCAGTTTCTTTCCATTAAAAATATGAATTAATTGCATCAACAAATACAAAATCATCTATTAAATTCAGCAAAATCGTTATATTCGTGATGATTATATGGCATTTCTGCTCGAGCTCCGATATGCATATTTTACAACCGGAAGAGCCGCTGTCACGTGATCATACGTCACAAAAACTTTCGGGCACAGCACAAGCGGGTAGATGAATGGAGAAGTGGATGACAAGAAATTTTTTTTATAGTCTTTAACGTACATTGAACATCATGGCGTATTGTGCTGCTTATGGTTGCAATAATTCCAATGGGAAATGCCCTGCAGTAAGTTTTTTTGCATTCCCCAAGGACCCGAAGCTGAGGAAAGTGTGGGCTCACTACTGCTGTAGAAAAAACTTTGCACCTACTGTTTCCCACAAACTGTGTTCGGACCATTTCACAGAGGATTCTTTCAACATTAATACTCAGGTACTGAGCGATATTAATTGCCGAGCCAAATTTAAGAGGCCGTATAGCTGGGTTCATGGAGGCAGTGATAGCGCCATAATATACAGGGCCTAACATTCCTACAACTGTAGAGACAGTTAAGAAATCCTGTAACATTAATGGACATTTAAATAAATGTTAAGTTATGTTGGTAAGTTTGTTTAACTTTTCTTAATTTTCATCTCTTTCGCCAAACGGCGTAGTGTTGTTGGCTGTGTCATGGCGTTTCACCATTTTGAATGTTTTCATCTCGGACTCTGGAAGCATTGTCTCTCAATCAATCTCGAAAAATATCAGCAAAAAAAAAAAAAAACTAGCTTGCAACGGACTTTAGCTAGATCTATGATGAACTTTCAATGTATGATACAAAAATAATACTTCTTTCAACAGATCATTAGCCTTTGAGCAGAATTGTTTTTAACTTACCAGGAAGTGTTATCGAGCCGACCGCTTTCAGTTTCATGGGGATTGAATGAACTCCCACTCTCAGAATCATCTGACCCGTCAGAGTAAAAACAAGATCCATGTTCATGTGAATTTCCAGCTATCGGTTCGAATTGATAGGGTCTAACTTCACATCTCTGTGAAACATCGGGAATATCACTGTCGATGGTGTCCATTTCGGTAACCTGTTTACATTAGATTCCCAAGCGCTGGCTCCTTGGAAAGTTTTTGTGACATCACGGGTCACGTGACCACCTAGCTAATTAACGAATCATTGTTTTACGCTGATGTATAAAAAAGTTGAATAATGTGATGATTTTCACATTTTTGACGCCCTGCAGTGATTTAGATGGCATTTCTTATGTCCTTTATACATAATTATACCCAGAAAAAAATCCATGTCCCATGTCCTTTAAGTTGGTGGTGCTCCCTGTGTATTTAATCGCCACACGGCACAGTTTGCATATCGCAGTAGATTTGTCCAGCTCTCCACCTCGCTTGTAAAAGCCGAAACTTTTCCAAACTATTGATTTAAACCCAACCGGTGAATGTATTACTTCAGATTCTTCCATGTTTTGCTGGCCGCCTCTGACTCAAAATCTGACCGCTGTTCTTCTGCTGTTTGCTTGGCCCGCCTCTTCGCGCGAGACGAGAGTTGGGCTGAATCAGCCAATGACGGCTGCATAGATAACTCAACCCAGAAACAGGCCAGTTTCTAAAAAGTTAAATAATAGATATTATTTGGTTCGTATCGATGCAGATATTTTAGTCGCGATGCATCTCGATCCCATTCGAATTTTTAACTGATTCAGACGTTTGCCAACCGATGCAATCGTATGGTTCGTATCGATTCCCCGATGCAAATCGGTGAATCTTCCCAACCCTAATAGCTACGTTTGCAGCGTTATCGCTAGCTCTAAAAGCACAGACAACTTCGTTGCAAGTTTTCTCTTGGAATAAAACGTTTATATACCTCAATATGCTCCCGCAGGTTGGACGGCGAGTTTTTGTAGGTCGTGATGTGGTTCGATTTCGACAAACAAAGCAAACATTTAAAACGAAACGCATCTTTCATCCTTTCAGAAAACTGAAACATGGGTTCTGGGTAAAGCCATGAATGCGTGCATTCCCCAGAAGAACCGCCTCCTTCCATTCTGCCACTGACTGTGTTCAAATAATGCTGCGGAGAAATCATTGAACTTGATTTTATACAGTCTATGGATGTGATGTGACCTTAGTGATTACGGATCAGTTGTCTCAGTGTCACCTGTGAAAAAACAGTCACGTTTTAGAAAAGAAAAGAGGAAAAAAACCAACCCTGCTTTCAAAGCCGCTTCATAGTAACGAGGACCTTGATAGAAATGTAGTGGAGTGAAAAGTACGATATTTGCCTTTCAAATGTAGTGAAGTTAGTCATAAGTTTCCAAAAAAAATAATACTCAAGCAAAGTACAGATACTCAAAGTGCACTTAAGTACAGTACTCAAGTAAATGTACTTCGTTACTGTTCACCTCTGCCCATACGCAGCACGTATACATTTTTGTAATGTGCCTTTTTTTTTCCAAACATCAATAACAACCCTGTACGTGTTTTCCTAATTAATCTGGCAATTAAATTACAATACAAATTTAACATTTAAAGTATTTTATATAAATAAATAAATTATTTATTTTTTTTCCTGAAACGTGATTAGATAACTAAAGGTGAGTTGATGCCGATTTCATTACTGCTTTAATGTGCCCTTGTTGACTTTCCTTTTTAACTTGATCACTTTTTATTAGTTTATCATTTATTAGTTTATCATTGCAAGGGATATTGGCTGGATGAGTCCTTGGAGGCCTGAGGGAAGTCGACATAACAGAACGGTTCCATTAGACGAATACATTTTGATCTGATTTCCTTTTTAAAATATTGTCAAAGGGGCCATAAATTTAACAACTACCAATAAAAATTACACATTTCTAAAAGTAAAAATTCGCTTAAAAAAAAAAGTGTTAGCTACAGTAAGTTTTACATATCGAATTTCTTCATCTGAACTGTTCCATGCTACGTACAGTGGTGTTTGAAAGTTTGTGAACCCTTTAGAATTTTCTATATTTCTGCATAAATATGACCTAAAACATCATCAGATTTTCACACAAGTCCTAAAAGTAGATAAAGAGAACCCAGTTAAACAAACGAGACAAAAATATTATACTTGGTCATTTATTTATTGAGGAAAATGATCCAATATTACATATCTGTGAGTGGCAAAAGTATGTGAACCTCTAGGATGATCAGTTAATTTGAAGGTGAAATTAGAGTCAGGTGTTTTCAATCAATGGGACGACAATCAGGTGTGAGTGGGCACCCTGTTTTATTTAAAGAACAGGGATCTATCAAATTCTGATCTTCACAACACATTTGTGGAAGTGTATCATGGCACGAACAAAGGAGATTTCTGAGGACCTCAGAAAAAGCGTTGTTGGTGCTCATCAGGCTGGAAAAGGTTACAAAACCATCTCTTTTTTTTTTTTAAGATTTTTTGGGCTTTTTTCACCTTTATTGGATAGGACAGTGTAGAGACAGGAAATGAGCAGGAGAGAGAGACGGGGAGGGATCGGGAAATGACCTGGGGTCGGAATCGAACCCGGGTCCCCGGATTTATGGTATGGCGCCTTAGCCACCTGAGCCACGACGCCCCCACAAAACCATCTCTAAAGAGTTTGGACTCCACCAATCCACAGTCAGACAGATTGTGTACAAATGGAGGAAATTCAAGACCATTGTTACCCTCCCCAGGAGTGGTCGACCAACAAAGATCACTCCAAGAGCAAGGTGTGTAATAGTCGGCGAGGTCACAAAGGACCCCAGGGTAACTTCTAAGCAACTGAAGGCCTCTCTCACATTGGCTAATGTGAATGTTCATGAGTCCACCATCAGGAGAACACTGAACAACAATGGTGTGCATGGCAGGGTTGCAAGGAGAAAGCCACTGCTCTCCAAAAAGAACATTGCTGCTCATCTGCAGTTTACTAAAGATCACATGGACAAGCCAGAAGGCTATTGGAAAAATGTTTTGTGGACGGATGAGACCAAAATAGAACTTTTTGGTTTCAATGAGAAGTGTTATGTTTGGAGAAAGGAAAACATTGCATTCCAGAATAAGAACCTTATCCCATCTGTGAAACATGATGGTGGTAGTATCATGGTTTGGGCCTGTTTTGCTGCATCTGGGCCAGGACGGCTTGCCATCACTGACGGAACAATGAATTCTGAATTATACCAGCGAATTCTAAAGGAAAATGTCAGGACATCTGTCCATGAACTGAATCTCAAGAGAAGGTGGGTCATGCAGCGAGACAATGACCCTAAGCACACAAGTTGTTCTACCAAAGAATGGTTAAAGAAGAATAAAGTTAATGTTTTGGAATGGCCAAGTCAAAGTCCTGACCTTAATCCAATCGAAATGTTGTGGAAGGACCTGAAGCGAGCAGTTCATGTGAGGAAACCCACCAACATCCCAGAGTTGAAGCTGTTCTGTACAGAGGAATGGGCTAAAATTCCTCCAAGCCGGTATGCAGGACTGATCAACAGTTACCGCAAACGTTTAGTTGCAGTTATTGCTGCACAAGGGGGTCACACCAGATACTGAAAGCAAAGGTTCACATACTTTTGCCACTCACAGATATGTAATATTGGATCATTTTCCTCAATAAATAAATGACCAAGTATAATATTTTTGTCTCATTTGTTTAACTGGGTTCTCTTTATCTACTTTTAGGACTTGTGTGAAAATCTGATGTTGTTTTCGGTCATATTTATGCAGAAATATAGAAAATTCTCAAGATTTCACAAACTTTCAAAGCACCAATGTATTTCTCATGAAACCACTCTTATGATGCAGGTGACATAATATTTCGAGTGGTGAGAAAGAGACGGATAAGGGCAAGTTACGACCCATATCAGAATGAAGGTGTGTGTGTGTGTTATGACAGCAGTACCTCCTGTGCACTCCAGCCAGTGCGGTGTCTCTGAGGGGGAAGAGTTTGGGATAGACGATGGTGAACATGGGCTGACTGCAGCGATGGCAGTGACCCAGCGGACACTGGAACAACTCTAACAGGCTGGTGGGTAGCAGGAACGTCGACAAGAACGCAGAGTCTGAGCGGCGGATAAGAAAAGAATCATAATAAGCACTCAAGTGACTGAACAACCTCCAGGTTCCAGCATGCAGAACTTTTTTTTTTTTTAATGGTCTGGTACCAAAGTATCTTAGTCATTTTAAGTTTCCACAGTCATCTCTACAGTAACAGCTCCTACACAGGGAAATGTAATAGACAAAATAGACAAAGACTATTATTCTATCCACATTCACTGAATATGAGCAATCGTGCGCTCTGATTGGCTACTCTACTACTAGGATATCAGCTCATATACCGCGAGCAGAGAAAAACAAAATGGCGGAGGTGTTGCTGAACCAACCGAGGACGAAATAAAAACTATTCGAAAACAAAACCCCACAAAACACACACAAAAAAGGCAAGAAAATATGGAATAAAAGTATTTGATAAGAACATCTCTCTTTTTATTTTCCAAGCATTATCACCACCACATTTTTCACAAATTGCTACTGTCATTTCACCGGTTTGTTTACATTCTAAGTGGAAATTATTTGTCAGACGTTTTGTATAAAGTTTTTATTTCTCGAATTTGCAAAAAATAAAAATGCTCAGTTTCTCAAAATCCAGTGAATGTGGATAGAATAACAGTTATTCTACTCAATCTCGTCATACATGGCTTATAGCCGACTCGGCACTGCGGACCTCGTCAGCTATCAGCTCATGTACGACTTGATTTCGTGGGACAACCGTTAAATAATAGCGGCGCTCCCTATGCACAAAGCGTGCAGAGCAAAGCTCCACACTTAAGAGAATACAGTAATTCATTGATCTGATTTTTGATGGTTTTTGCAACCGTACGATGTCTGAACATGCACCACCACAGGGAAATCGATCGTAAGTGCAAGGCATCGTACCTCAAACACTTGACCACCGGATAACAAAATTTGTATCTTTATTTACGTAAGTTATGTACATAAGTTACATATTTACATGACTTACTTTTAATTTGCTTTTAAAAAAAATAACATGGGATTATTTATGAACAACATATTTTACACTCATCGGGAGCTCCGCTTTTATGCAGTGGCTAAATACATTAGACATGTTATAAAATTGTTATTTTAAGTACATGCTGAAATTTTTCATAAGAATAGTTATTTCACATTTACAGAAGGTCTCTCCAGTTTTAGCACAAGCTGCGCTTCTTTTCTTATTAACTTGAGGCTGGTGAGAGGATGGCCGTTTATAGCTGCTATAAAAGGACTTCCCACAACATTCAAAAATGTAACTATAAACGGATAAAAAAAGTACGTCATGTCATTTTGTGATTGAAAAATTGTAACTGTTGGCAGATTGTTGCGTTATAAAAGAAATGACACTTCGGAACAAGCTTTTTAGACATAATGTTAATATAAGGCCCTCCTAAAAAAGAAACATGAGTCTAAGTACAGCTGATTAATATCAAATAAATAAAATCTAAATACATGGCTTGGGACATTTTCTGCCTCGGATTTATCTCATCTCATCATCTCTAGCCGCTTTATCCTGTTCTACAGGGTCGCAGGCAAGCTGGAGCCTATCCCAGCTGACTACGGGCGAAAGGCGGGGTACACCCTGGACAAGTCGCCAGGTCATCACAGGGCTGACACATAGACACAGACAACCATTCACACTCACATTCACACCTACGGTCAATTTAGAGTCACCAGTTAACCTAACCTGCATGTCTTTGGACTGTGGGGGAAACCGGAGCACCCGGAGGAAACCCATGCGGACACGGGGAGAACATGCAAACTCCACACAGAAAGGCCCTCGCCGGCCACAGGGCTCGAACCCGGACCTTCTTGCTGTGAGGCGACAGCGCTAACCACTACACCACCGTGCCACCCCCTAAACATTTTATTCTAAGAGAAAGCTTGCAGCGAAGTTGTCTGCGCTTTTAGAGCTAGCGATAATGTTGCAATAGCTATGCAGTCTGGTTAGTCAAAGGACTTTCTGTGGATTTGCCCGCCAAGTTGCCGTAACCTTGTCCACGGCTAACGTTTACACATAGCTAGTTAACTCGGACACTGTTAGTTAGCATATAAAAACGGAGTTACGCCAAGATGAATAACGTTAAATTATCTGAAGTCCTTTCAGAAATGTTTTAGCATAATCTTGCCAAATAAACAAAGATTTCTAAATGTTCTTTTCTAGTAGCATTAGCTACCCAATATGATTTCGAGTTTGAAAAGCGTTTGCTAGCATGTCAGGTGAAGCTTCACTGACTAGCTAGCTTAACATTAAACCACCACGATGGCACAGCATGCGTTCATTTTGTAAATCCAGTCAGTTGGTTCAGAAGCATTAGGTTTTGTAAACGTCGTGGCAATAATACAATAATGCATTGACACAAAATGTACTTTTAATACTTAAGTATTTTTTAAAGCAAGTACTTCAGTACTTTAACTTAAGTAAAAATTTGACTGGACAACTTTCACTTGTATCGGAGTAACGTTTGACCAGCGGGATCTGTACTTTGACTTAAGTAATGAAGTCGGGTACTTTGTCCACCTCTGCCAAGTATTCACAAACCCATCGCGAGCTGTAGTGTGACCAGGGCCTTAGAGACCAACAGTGGAGCTGAATCACACAACCCTCTGGACACTAGGAGGGTCCTGGACATGAGTGCTATCCTTTGTAAACTCATTGGTAAGTGAATGCGAGTCTCACCCTTCCTGTTCCTGCTGTATGCTACATGCAGTGCTCTCATTGCTATCTCTTCTAACGTCAGCACGCGATCTGCCTCAGTGCCAATAGCCTTTACTTCAGAGGGCAGAGGCACGCTCAAATCTCCGATGGCCAGGGACAGCTGTGTCATATCGGAGACATGTGGAGAAATGCCACACCTGTACACAAACACACATGCATGGGACAGACAGCGTTATGCCATTGTTCACATGCCACTATTCCCTTCATCATATGAAACATCCTGACTGCGTTTCAGTGACTTGAGTCAGTGTGACTCATGTCTGCCTCAATACCATACTTGCATGAAGAATTTCCAAAGAAAACAACTGATTTCTTAATCGCAGCACACCACACTTCTCTAACTGGCAAGCTGCACAGACTCTCACCCGTTGCAGCCGATGACCTTGTTATACAGGTAAGACGGCAAGCCCTTGAGGTGAACGTTGTTGTCCACGAAGACGAACTGCATCTCCATGGAGCGGCCGAGATCTGACCGGGAGAACGACAGTCATTTTGCAGTACAATAAGGATAGCGTTTAAAAAGACATCTTCCTATGCTGAAACAGAAATGTCCAATTTCACATCGTGATCAGCACATTTGGTCAAAAAACCTTAAACAAGTGTTATCAGCAGCCTCAGCAAGTCTGTAACTTGAGTTATATAACAGCATAGCTTCCCTGGAGGTTAAGAGCCTCTGTAGAAGACCAGAGCGAAAGACAGGATAGATGGACAGACAGATCGAGAGAGAGAGAGAGCAACAAAAACTGAGTGGAGAAAGAGCCAGACAGACAGAGATATAGACAGTATGACAGCAGAAGCACCGTGAACATCATTATGAGAAGGATTTCAGGCTCATTATCACCCACAATCCCCTGGGGCCCCTCACAGCGGGTAGCCTATCACAGCACCTGCAGCTCCACGTGACCCTCTCGCCAACTCGAGCACAACCAGCACATTAGAAAGACTCCTCACTGAGACACTGAACCTATAGAGACTTCACTCTGAGACACTGAGGAACAGTGTGGGATCTTGTGCAATCTTGCGAGCGTGCTTATTTCATGCTGCATTTGCATAATCTGGCAGAATCCAAGAGTCTATCGTTGCGTTTCGATACTTGTTTGTGTACTGTACATTCCAGCTGTGACTTGGCCTGTGTGAGAGTGCATGTGCTTGTGGACAGCAGCTCTCACCCAGAGGCAGTGATCTGAGGCAGTTTGCAGCCACGGAGAGCTCGTTGAGGTCTGGTAGCTGACACAGCTGACGAGGGAGGCACTGCAGGACGTTCCGGTCGGCGGTCAGACACTGCAGAGACACACACTGGTGCAGCTGCTCTGGGAGAGTCCTTAACAGATTCATGGACACGTCCAGAGTCTCCAGCTCCTTCAAATCCCCCAGCTCTAGTACAATAATGCATACATATAAAATTCAACATCACATACATACTTAGCAACATAAGCAAGATGTCTATATTAAAGATCAAATTATTAGAAAGAGTGAAATGTTAGTAATTTAACAGTTATTCCACGAAATCAAGTTGTACATGAGCTGATAGCCGACGAGGCACGGAGCACCGAGTTGGCTATAAGCCATGTATGACAAGATTTCGTGGAATAATTGTTTATAGAAGGCAAAACACACAGAGGCCGCTCCTCGTCCTTTAGCGTAACCGACAGGCGGCGCAGAGGCCGCTCCTCGTCCTTTAGCGTAACCGACAGGCGGCGCAGAGGCCGCTCCTCGTCCTTTAGCGTAACCGACAGGCGGCGCAGAGGCCGCTCCTAGTCCTTTAGCGTAACCGACAGGCGGCGCAGAGGCCGCTCCTCGTCCTTTAGCGTAACCGACAGGCGGCGCAGACGCCGCTCCTCGTCCTTTAGCGTAACCGACAGGCGGCGCAGACGCCGCTCCTCATCCTTTAGCGTAACTGACAGGCAGCGCAGAGGCCACTCCTCGTCCTTTAGCGTAACCAACAGGCGGCACAGAGGCCACTCCTCGTCCTTTAGCGTAACCGACAGGCGGCGCAGAAGCCGCTCCTCGTCCTTTAGTGTAACCGACAGGCGGCACAGAGGCCGCTCCTCGTCCTTTAGCGTAACCGACAGGCGGCACAGAGGCCGCTCCTCGTCCTTTAGCGTAACTGACAGGCGGCACAGAGGCCGCTCCTCATCCTTTAGCGTAACCAACAGGTGGCACAGAGGCCGCTCCTCGTCCTTTAGCGTAACCGACAGGCGGCGCAGAGACCGCTCCTCATCCTTTAGCGTAACCGACAGGCGGCGCAGAGGCCGCTCCTCGTCCTTTAGCGTAACCGACAGGCGGCGCAGAGGCCACTCCTCGTCCTTTAGCGTAACCGACAGGCAGCACAGAGGCCACTCCTCGTCCTTTAGCGTAACCGACAGGCAGCACAGAGGCCACTCCTCGTCCTTTAGCGTAACCGACAGGCAGCACAGAGGCCACTCCTCGTCCTTCGGCGTAACGGACAGGCAGCACAGAGACCACTCCTCGTTCTTTAGCATAACCGACAGGCCCAGAGGGCACACTAATGCTCAGAGTAGATGTATGATAAAATGGTGTACTGATTTGATTTGAAGAATCTTTTACCTGCTCAATGTTTATTTCTCACAAATTAAAAACAGCCTGCTCTACTTCTCATTAGCAGGTGCTGCTGCCCTCTGCTGGTGATGAATAGTTCAATCACAGTAACCTGAGAGTCACATCCAGAATCCTCCATGAGAGGGAGAACAAGTATGTGTTTCGAATAAGAAACATAAGGTTACTGACTCAACCATAAACCAAAGCATCTTTCTGAATTTTTTCCAACCACTGGAATGCACATTCAGGTTGCAAAACCACAAAGGCGTATTGTTTCATGACATGCAGCACTTGCACCACACAAAGCAGACGAGCTGGGAAAAAGATTAACAGAGTGAAATGAAATAAACAGATACCACATCTGACACAGCATAACACACTGCTTCGAGCTGAAAATAAATCACTTTTAAGTGTGGATGCTTCCAACGGGGTCACGCATTGTTCTTGGAGTATCAAACTGACTCTACTTCATTACATCTAGTGAATTTGGCAGAGAATTCTTCTTGAGCTTTTTTTTTTAAAGAATGCATACACCTACCAGTTGCCATTTAAGTTGGTTCATAAAATAAGTGAACAGGTCATAAATTGAGACTACACAGGAAGGTCCGAGACCCTGGAAAACCTCAAGAGCAAAACTTGTAGCCCCAGTGCAAAAACTCTGAAGCAATCTTTGAACACGAAACCTGTGTTGGCTGATCACACACTTCTGGGATAAAAGGAAATCTAGCAGATAAGATTAATGTCTACTATAGATTAAGACAGACGGCAATCAGAGCAGCATCTTGGCAGTGCAGCAGAATCTGCTGTGGTGGAATTGGGGAAGGGAAAAAAAAAATGCCTGACATACCAGCATCCATTTATTCCCACATAGTTTTTGCTCAATGTTGCTAAATTAGGAAAGGAGAAAGAAGGCCTGCGCCAGGCCTAAGACATGCAGTCCAGAAACGCACAAGTACTCAGTGCTCTTTGGCAGAAGCTTGTTTCTGGAACACGTAAACAAATATCGCTCGAGGAAAACCCGAACGTCTGATGTCTCAATTACTCCCGAGGAAGGGATCAGAGATTGTGCCGCTATAAAAAGAATTTCTCCATCAAGCCATATTCCAGTTTTTATGGCATCTTTATTTTATTGCTATTGTCAGTTTTTGACCCATTTACACCTGGTTGTTCAAGCTGGATTATATTCACGAAGAGGTTTTGACTACACATGTTTACATTTCTAATTAAAACTCCAGTTTGTTGTGTCGTTACTCGAATGCTGGCTTTGTTTATTGCCGAGTAACAGATTTGGAAATGGCATCTTTGGGTGGGAAAATAAGCTGCTCAGGTGTTTAGGAGTATTATTCCAGGAGTGGGCAAGTCATAAATTGATTAGCTAATCCACTGGGCAAGGTAAAAGCTCCAGTGTGATACTCAGTCCTATGTTTGGTTCCCGGAAACATAACTGACTAATCTAAAAAGAGGTAACTAACATAATATAGTAACTAGCTTTCCATACCAAATACGTTAAAGTGCCATTCCACCATTGGATGTATTCTTTGGCATAAAATACAATATATTTTATGACAACATGACTAGATAGAGAAATCTTTTAGCTTCAAAATGATATATCAAACATAATTTGACAATGACAAGTATATTAATTTTGCGACCAAAGTCACCTACCCTTTTAATTTCCGCGCGGTAGTGAAACGTGATGTCATCGGCAGGTTCCCCTTCTCGTGTACCACGTGTCGGTCTATTTTTAGACCAGGAAACCCCCAAAGTGAGAGAGTCATTTCTCCTCGTATATGGGGGCCAAAAAAATTGCGAAAAATTTTGAGTTAATCTTTCAGTTAGCTAGATTTATTGGTATTAGCTAGATTTATTGGTATTATTTTTATCGCGTTCTATCCGCCATTGCTGATAATATGTGCCACGTCACACGGTACACAAGAAGGGGAACCTGCCGATGACATCACGCGCGGAAATTAAAAGGGTAGGTGACTTTGGTCGCAAAATTAATATACTTGTCGTTGTCAAAAAATTATGTTTTGGGGGCGTCGTGGCTCAGGTGGTTAAGGCGCCATACCATGAATGCGGGCGACCCGGGTTCGATTCCGGCCCGAGGTCATTTCCCGATCCCTTCCCGTCTCTCTCCCGCTCATTTCCTGTCTCTACACTGTCCTATCCAATAAAGGTGCAAAAAGCCCAAAAAAATATCTTAAAAAAAAAAAAAAAAAAAAAAATTATGTTTGATATATCATTTTGAAGCTAAAAGATTTCTCTATCTAGTGATACCATTTATATATGTTGTCAAAATATATTGTATTTTATGCCAAAGAATACATCTAATGGTGGAATGGCACTTTAAGGCACAAGTTCTCACCCTTGAGGTCATGACTGTGGATGGGTTCACAAACGATTGTTACCAACCTTTAAGTATAATGTAGTTATATGAACAAGACTATCGATAATATTTTAAATTATTATACATACGGACCACTTTTTCCATGGAATAAAAATACGCATTCTATTCCCTTCTAATGGGTTTATTGATGGCATGCAATATTATCATCATATCGCTTATCCTCCATGTATTACACCACTCTCCCCAATGGAGAATGAGCATGCGATATTGTTATAATATTGCACGTTGTCAAGACAACACGATGTCACACTTCAGAGCTCATGCGAAGATCCAATGACAAAACTTTTCTGCTGCGCATGCGCACGATCATTTCTTTGCCGGCCGGGAAAGAGAGAAAACGAGGTTAATCCAGTGCTCGGATTAAGCACTAAATAAATAAACTGAAAACATGCTGAACACCCGAAAGGCTACCAAAACTTCATTATATATTCTTCAGGCATATTTACAAGAGAAAAACATACCAACAGACATCGAAAAACTGGAAAAGACACACTGGAGATGTAAAACTTCTGCACTAGTGAGTGACTGACAGTTTGGACACAAACACGGCCGCAAGATTTGCTTCATTAAAAGTGAAAGATTTAAGCCTAGGTTACAACTGGACGTACGATTTTTTGGCCATGCGATTTTTGGCGTTTCCCAAATTGCTGCGTTTTTTTTGTTCGTGGAGAAAGACGCACGTTGGCCGTAAGTTTGTCTTGCAGCCTGAAAAAAACGTAAGCGCCCATAGAGTTTGTTTGACATGACAAAGAACCTCTGCGGCCAGTCTATGGCTCGAAAATCAGCACGTTACACGCGCGCCCTCCGTGCGTTTCGTGTTTTTTGCACGTAGACCGGCCACAGGAGCACGTACGGCTGGTTGTGACCTAGGCTTTAGAGAGAATTTTGAAAGAGACACGCTTTGAACACCTGAAAGGCTACCAAAACTGCATTATATATTCTTCACGTATATTTACAAGAGAAAAATGTACCAACAGACATCAAAAAAGAGAGCAATAGTGGAAATATTGTCAAAGTTCTACTTGGAGGTGAGAAAAAGTGGCGGAGGCTTTTACAAAAGGACTTCACTCAGCAAAGCCCTTTTGTTTTGAATAACTGCAATGTAACAATCAACTCCAACCAAAAGTAACTTTGAACTTGAACTGTCAACCTGGATATAGCTTGTATATAAGTTGGGTTGTTGTTCAGGCTGTTTGGACTTGTACCATTTTTATTGTTAGAACTTCAACTTTGTACATGTACACTGGATTGACAGAACATTGAATTACATTCGATCAGAATCAGCATTCAATATCGGTAAGTTACCGCCCTGTTCTTAACTTTTTGTAAAATCTATAATTGTTCCATCAAATGTGTTTGTATAATAATATTGGCTGACTTTTTTCATGGTCTACTGTATCAATCAGATATATTCCATTCAGCTACTTGTCTTCGACTCATTCAATATCATGCTAGCTGAATGGAATATATCTGATATACCACTCAACTAGGGGTGGCACGGTTCACAAAAGTCGCGGTTCGGTACGTATTGCGGTTTGAGGTCTGCGGTTCGGTACATATTGCGGTTTTTTTATTTTTTATTTTAAGTACTCTGTATTTGGGCATATAGCCTACTATTTACCTTAAGTAAACATAATTTAGGATACAGCATTTAGAGAGGTTAAAATTATAGTTACAATGAAATAATCATGCACAAACTGAGTTTGAGTTGACATAAGCACATTTTATGAACAATCTCTGATGAAAAGCCAGGTAGTATTTTGAAACAGCAAGAGGGAAGACATGGATGATTTCAACAGCTTTTTTATTTACTACAGTATTTATACAAAGTGTCAGGAGTGTTTGCTGCCATGTTGTGGCATCTAGAGGAACCAGGTGTCTTTTGTCACATACAGAGTTTTCATAATTGGAAGAAATAAAAATGAGTTCTTAAAGCTTACTTTTGAACAGATGTGTGTGTTAAAACTTAAACTTTTATGTGGCGACCAACCAACCACCTATATACAAAAACCGAATCAAAAAACTCTTCTAATCCCTGAGAGTGAGGATGTATTTTTTCACTTGAAATTAAAAGTGCAGTGTTTTGAAACGTATGGCTGGATTTCTTATCTAATCTTAAAGTGCCACTGTATTCTTAGAACGATTTATAACAAAATACACACACAGCCAATATAAAATATTGCAATAAAACCAATCACTGCACTGTTTAAAACAAACCTCCCCTCCCCGGAAAAAAAAAAAAATCTAGTTTGCCCATTATCCTGTGTCATTCTGAGATGCGCAGATAGACAGTAAAGGGAATTCCGAATTCCCTTTACTGTCTATCTGCGCATCTCAGAATGACACAGGATAATGGGCGAACTAGATTTTTTTTTTTCCGGCGCCGCGGTACGCCAGAAATCCGGCGCGGCGCCGGAACGCTATCACCCCTGTTCGCGCGAAAGAGAACCACGTGGTTTCATACGGGCATTCGGCTTTTTTTTTTTTGCGAACGTCTTAAATAGGGGTACCGCGGTTTATACGCGTATTGCACCGCAACAGGCGTATCGTACGGTTCGGTTTTTTTCCCATAACCGTGCCAAGCCTACACTCAACACCAGCCAATATTATTTAAATATTTTATTAAATCACAGACAGTGCATATAATAACCAGAGCATTAACCATATAAGAACAGAAATTATGGCTGCAAGGTGTGTTGCTTTGGTGGAAAATGGACTTTAAATGGACAGCCGTCAACGGATGGAGGTTGGATCACAGCCATGCAGAGAGTCGTATCAACGGAAGTCCAAAATGCTTGATCGTCACATGATTCATGTAGACTTCAGATAGTTCCAGGAAGTTCTTGGTGGGCAACAGACCTCCACGGCTCCACTGGAGTGCTGTGGTCACGTGGTTTGAAATGGATAAACACTGACACGCCTCATGTGTTTGTATGGATTATCTATATTCATGAACTACAACCCCGATTCCAAAAAAGTTGGGACAAAGTACAAATTGTAAATAAAAACGGAATGCAATGATGTGGAAGTTTCAAAATTCCATATTTTATTCAGAATAGAACATAGATGACATCAAATGTTTAAACTGAGAAAATGTATCATTTAAAAAGAAAAATTAGGTGATTTTAAATTTCATGACAACAACACATCTCAAAAAAGTTGGGACAAGGCCATGTTTCCCACTGTGAGACATCCCCTTTTCTCTTTACAACAGTCTGTAAACGTCTGGGGACTGAGGAGACAAGTTGCTCAAGTTTAGGGATAGGAATGTTAACCCATTCTTGTCTAATGTAGGATTCTAGTTGCTCAACTGTCTTAGGTCTTTTCTGTCGTATCTTCCGTTTTATGATGCGCCAAATGTTTTCTATGGGTGAAAGATCTGGACTGCAGGCTGGCCAGTTCAGTACCCGGACCCTTCTTCTACGCAGCCATGATGCTGTAATTGATGCAGTATATGGTTTGGCATTGTCATGTTGGAAAATGCAAGATCTTCCCTGAAAGAGACGTCGTCTGGATGGGAGCATATGTTGCTCTAGAACCTGGATATACCTTTCAGCATTGATGGTGTCTTTCCAGATGTGTAAGCTGCCCATGCCACATGCACTAATGCAACCCCATACCATCAGAGATGCAGGCTTCTGAACTGAGCGCCGATAACAACTTGGGTCGTCCTTCTCCTCTTTAGTCCGAGTGACACGGCGTCCCTGGTTTCCATAAAGAACTTCAAATTTTGATTCGTCTGACCACAGAACAGTTTTCCACTTTGCCACAGTCCATTTTAAATGAGCCTTGGCCCAGAGAAGACATCTGCGCTTCTGGATCATGTTTAGATACGGCTTCTTCTTTGAACTATAGAGTTTTAGCTGGCAACGGCGGATGGCACGGTGAATTGTGTTCACAGATAATGTTCTCTGGAAATATTCCTGAGCCCATTTAGTGATTTCCAATACAGAAGCATGCCTGTATGTGATGCAGTGCCATCTAAGGGCCCGAAGATCACGGGCACCCAGTGTGGTTTTCTGGCCTTGACCCTTACGCACAGAGATTCTTCCAGATTCTCTGAATCTTTTGATGATATTATGCACTGTAGATGATATGTTCAAACTCTTTGCAGTTTTACACTGTCGAACTCCTTTCTGATATTGCTCCACTATTTGTCGGCGCAGAATTAGGGGGATTGGTGATCCTCTTCCCATCTTTACTTCTGAGAGCCGCTGCCACTCCAAGATGCTCTTTTTATACCCAGTCATGTTAATGACCTATTGCCAATTGACCTAATGAGTTGCAATTTGGTCCTCCAGCTGTTCCTTTTTTGTACCTTTAACTTTTCCAGCCTCTTATTGCCCCTGTCCCAACTTTTTTGAGATGTGTTGCTGTCATAAAATTTCAAACGAGCCAATATTTGGCATGAAATTTCAAAATGTCTCACTTTTGACATTTGATATGTTGTCTATGTTCTATTGTGAATACAATATCAGTTTTTGAGATTTGTAAATTATTGCATTCCGTTTTTATTTACAATTTGTACTTTGTCCCAACTTTTTTGGAATCGGGGTTGTACAAAATCTGAAATATAGCTCAAAATGGTACATTATTGTGCAGCTTATGGCTACAATAACAATTCAACTGATGGTAATCTCTCTTTTCAGTCTTTTCCAAGCGATAAAAGACTTCAGGAGGTAAGAAATTATTAAATTTACAAACGAATTCGTATTGTTTGGTAGTTTGGTATTGTAGCATTGAAACCTTCGTTTACCACACTTTGAAAGATGATTTGCAATAGTAATCGTGGACACCTTTGTCATTTTATCGAGGTTTTTTTTGTCCAAATTGTATCACTGGCTGCATTAGTAGCGTTATTAGCGACCGCCATTTTGGATTTGAGTTTACCCATTTCAGATTACGCGATCTTGAGTTCGAGGAGGTCTATTTGAATACATAAATACAGAAACAGAGAACTTTGATTTATGGAAGTTTAGTAGTCAATAAATGCAAATTGTGAATTGGATGAATCTTTACATGCTTGGTCTATAAATAGTATTGGTTCACTGCTGCTCCATCTAGAACCCAATTCTCCATAATTATGCCCTTAATGTCAAAGAAAACGACCAACGTGGCTTTGAATTTGGACTTGCTTCGTTGAGCTTTCTTCATCTTTGGTTCGGAAGGTGCTTTCCAATGCACTGACTGCCGTTTTATCTGAAGGATCATACTGGAAGATGCAAGCCTTGTTGCTTGATTGTTTCCTTTGGGTAATCATTAGGGCCGTAATTATGGAGAATTGGATTCCAGATGGAGCAACAGTGAACTAACTTCCAGAAGTGAAGAAGAAAATGACAGGGCTTCTGAGACAACTAACAGAAGAAGACTGCACTGACTGAACTGCTTTGATCAGAATGCAACGGTATGTAGTTGCAGAACATGAAAGGAATTACAGCATTAGACTGGTTATTTAATAGCCACAAATTATAGCTGTGTGTTTTTATGCATGATGAGTTTGACTTGAAATTGCTAAGATTCAAATTTAACCTTTAAATAGTTATTAATACTTAAAGAGTTATATAGTTATCTATCATACTATGGACTGTACGTCTCATATCATCTGTAGCCGCTTTATCCTGTTCTACAGGGTCGCAGGCAAGCTGGAGCCTATCCCAGCTGACTACGGGCGAAAGGCGGGGTACACCCTGGACAAGTCGCCAGGTCATCACAGGGCTGACACATAGACACAGACAACCATTCACACTCACATTCACACCTACGGTCAATTTAGAGTCACCAGTTAACCTAACCTGCATGTCTTTGGACTGTGGGGGAAACCGGAGCACATGGAGGAAACCCACGCGGACACGGGGAGAACATGCATACTCCGCACAGAAAGGCCCTCGCCGGCCACGGGGCTCGAACCCGGACCTTCTTGCTGTGAGGCGACAGTGCTAACCACTACACCACCGTGCCGCCTGGACTGTATGTATCCACAGAAAAAAAAATTAAGTAGCAGGCATATAATTTATTTGTATAAATACAGAGGCGATTATAGAAAGTCATGCGTGCTGATTGGTGGAGAAATTAGGACTATTTCTTGATAATCACCTTGAGCGACTCGGTGAAATGGCGGCCAATTGCTTTGTCATCGTAAGTGAGGAAGTGTTACAAATGATGAAAGAAAATGCTGTTCCTAAAAGCACTAAAGATGCTACGAAGTTTGGTCTGAAACTATTCAAAGGTAAGGTGGAATAGGGATTCATTTTATCCATTTCAAAACAAAGTATTTTATGTGACTCGGCATAGATAAGTGACAAGTCTGAGCTGCGCCTTTATTACATTTGCATGCTACTTTAGAAGTTTGAAATGAATTTTTTTTTTAATAAATCACCTGTGTATTTATACTAAAACAATTATCCGATTGTTATGCTAACACCGAGCAAAAACATGGCTGAATTCTGAATGACACAATTTTGTATAAATAGGGGACTACATAGGCAGCAAAATGTAGTTTTTTTCCTGCCATAGAAGTGCACTTGTATACCGAGGAGGAAGCCATTTACATTACAGCCATGAATGAGGATTCAAAATGGCGGCTCGCCTCGGCTCGGTTTTCCTTTTCGGGCGCTCTCGTTTTCTGTTAGAATTTGGTAAAGAAAAAAAGTAAATATATTATTTACCAGCTTAAGGTCAGTCCGTATGGTGAAATACCGT
The DNA here is from genome assembly GCF_027579695.1 of Neoarius graeffei. Lineage (NCBI taxonomy): Eukaryota > Metazoa > Chordata > Actinopteri > Siluriformes > Ariidae > Neoarius > Neoarius graeffei. The sequence goes on from NC_083583.1 coordinate 23,587,470, forward strand.
GACCTCGGCCTTAAATACTGACCTCGGCCCAGAGGGCCTCGCTCAGTACTTTCAAGACCTCGGTCACGGTATTTCACGATACGGACCTCCCAGTTGGTAAATAACATATGTATTCTGTTCCCTTCTAGTGGGTTTATTGATGGCATGCAATATTGTCATCATATCACTTATCCTCCATGTATTATGCTGCTCTCCACAATGGAGAATGAGCGTGCAAATATTGTTATAATATCGCATGTTGCCAAGACAACATGACTTCACACGTCAGAGCTCATGCGAAGATCCAATGATAAAACTTTTCTGCTGTGCATGCGCACAATCATTTCTTTGTCCGCCAGGAAAAAGATCCAGTGCTCGCCTTTAAGCTCTAAGTAAATAAACCAAAACTAAAGACACACTGAACACTCGAAAGGCTACCAAAACTTCATTATATATTCTTCACGCATATTTACAAGAGAAAAACATACCAATGGACACTGAAAACTGGAAAAGAGAGCAATAGTGGAAATGCCAAAGTTCTACTTGGAGGTGAGGAAAAGTGACGGAGACTTTTACAAGAGGACTTCACTCATGGGCTTCACTCAGCAAAGCCCTTTTGTTTTGAACAACTGCAATGTAACAATTAACTCCGACCAAAAGTAACTTTGAACTTGAACTGTCAACCTGAATATAGCTTGTATACAAGTTGGGTTGTTGTTCAGGATTTTTGGACTTGTACCATTTTTATTATTAGAACTTTGTACATTGGATTGACAGAACACTGAATTACATTCGATCAGAATCACCATTCAATATTGGTAAGTTACCGCCCTGTTCTTAACTTTTTGTAAAATCTATAATTGTTCCATCGAATGTGTATGTATAATAATAATAATAATAATAATGGCTTTTTTCGTGGTATATCAGATATATTCCATTCAGCTGCTCATCTTCGACTCATTCAGTATCATGCTCACTGAATGGAATATATCTGATATACCACTCAACACCAGCCAATATTATTTAAATAATAACCTCGACTTTGGCAAATAAGTGTTAACTAATTCCCACTAGGAGTTTTGGGGTCAAAGACCCAGACATGAAATCTGCTTGCCCCAATCCCCCACGCTACTGATTTGCCTACCTCTTTCATTTTCATTAAACAATTTTCTTCTCATATTAGGACAGGAAGAAGACAAATGCCAGAAAGGAATAAAATAATAAATTGCTGTGTGGTATGGCTTTGATAGACAATTAATTCCATTACAATTAATTAAATTTGCTAGACAAGATATCCAAGCAGAATGAAGTTGTTGTAGTATAAAGTGGTATACATGACTTAAGGATTAGAAAATGTTTTGCATTTGGCACTGTGGATAATTACCGACTTTTATTTATTCACTTCTATTAAAAAATAATAATAATAATGAACTCTGTAGCCTAAAAACAGTATTTCAAATGTGACTTGGCAATACGGATGTCTCTGTACTCATTAATTTAAAAAGTGTTTGGTGTGAATAAATTAAAATCTGTCTTAAGTGTATATCAAATCCTCATACTCAAGACATGAAAAATCCCAATCCTATGCTATAAAGTGTCCCAAACCTTGTGGAAGACATTTCAGCTGGTTGTTGGACAGTCGTAAGTGGCGTAACGAGTGCAGGCGGCCGATCTCGGGACAGATCACCTGTAGGGCATTATCACTCAGATCCAGAGACTGCAATCTCGCCAAGTTCCCAATAGCTGCAAGTTCAAGCAGAGACAACAGTGCTGAAAACTGTGTGAAATAACATAAGAACATTGATGAAAAAACTTTTTTTTTTTGAGATTTTACCTTGTGGAATGAACGCAATGTTGTTTGAGTGGAGATACCTATATTAGAAAAACAACATTTTTCTTTAACTTCCTTTGTGTTAAAGAAATGTTGATTCGTTAGTGACATCTACTGGTCATTGGTAATATTACAGGTAAAAAAGTAAAGCTACAGTAGTTGCACATCACGTAAGCTGTAACTGAAAAACGGAGCCTTACACACTAGAAGCATTCGAGAAAAACATGAGGACTCACAGTTCGATCAGGTTGGGGAGTTTCTGTGCGAGATTATCAGGCTGAAAAAGACAGAAGAAAGTGTTTCAAAAGCTCGGACGGTTTGAAAGTGAGCAGGCTTTATGTGATCAGCTATACCAGAGTTGTGAGCGAGTTTCTTTTCATGTAGAGCCTTTCCAGGAACTGCAGGCCTTCATCTTTTAAGAGCTCCACAGGAAAGATGTTCAGGTTCCTGTAGTTGAGGAACAGGTTCTTGTGGCGCTCCTGTTTGGCGATGAAGATGGCGTCATGGAGTTCCGAGGCCATGCTCACAGAGGGGGCCGTTCCCTCTTTCACTTGCTGTTGTATCATATCCTAAAATACGAGGGACAGTGGAAATGTATGAAAAAAAAAAAATCACACACACACACACACACACACTAGGCTGCATGGCGGTATAGTGGTTAGTACTGTCGCCTCACAGCAAGAAGGTCCGGGTTCGAGCCCCGTGGCCGGCGAGGGCCTTTCTGTGTGGAGTTTGCATGTTCTCCCCGTGTCCGCGTGGGTTTCCTCCGGGTGCTCCGGTTTCCCCCACAGTCCAAAGACATGCAGGTTAGGTTAACTGGTGACTCTAAATTGACCGTAGGTGTGAATGTGAGTGTGAATGGTTGTCTGTGTCTATGTGTCAGCTCTGTGATGACCTGGCGACTTGTCCAGGGTGTACCCCGCCTTTCGCCCGTAGTCAGCTGGGATAGGCTCCAGCTTGCCTGCGACCCTGTAGAACAGGATAAAGCGGCTAGAGATAATGAGATGAGATGAAACACACACACTAAGTTAGCATCCTCTGCTGTACAATCCTAAAACAGGATCACTTAAAGAAGCAGTTTGTCATTTCTGTCGCCCTCTGCTGCCTGTGAGGCAAACTGCAACTGCAACAGAAAACGCCGACATGTTCACCACTTCTCCAAAACCGTCCCCACTACATTCGTTTCAACTACATTTAGACAAAAGCCACAGAGCCGAGCGGTTACTGCTTTGTCTCGGGTGGAGCTAATTTCAGGGCAAGAAAACTCAAATGACTACTTCTAAGAGATCATTCATGAATTCACTTACTGGTGATGATTCCCACCTGCCTACACAGAGTAGTGATTACAACGTAATCAAAACTTTATTTCATGTCTACATCACATGTGTAAATGCGAGTGAGTATCTTCTTAAAGCTGAAACAAGATACTCATCTCCTTACTTGTGTGTGTTTTATATATATACACACACACACACACACACACACTAAGTAACTTTAAAAACGCACAATGGAATTCAACACGATATCACTTTAGATCCATGCATATATTTGAAATTTATGATATTGTATGTAATGCACACACATCTTGAAACATCGATAAAGGACATTTATTGTCAAACTCAAGAATTAATTCACAATTAAAAAAATTCAAAGTGACAGCTGGTCCATGTTCGGACCGTCATGCTGGAGATTCTGGGTCTGTGTCGTCCAGGGGTCTCAGCAGCAGTGACTGAGGGTGTCAGGAATCTGTCACGGAGGTGAGCTAGCCTGATGTGCTGATCCTGAACTGGCGTCGTGACTCGAGGCTGACCAGGGCGTGGACGAGCCCTGGTGCTCCCTGTCTGTCTGTAACGCTGACTCAAACGGGAAATGGTCGAATGATGAACACCGAAGTGCCGGGCGACCTCTGTCTGTGTACTTCCGGCACGCAACATCCCGATGGCCTGTTCACGTTGATTTTGGCTTAGGCGTGGCATCTTCAATAATGACAATTTTCCCATCATTTCCCCCGGGTATTTATAGGCAAGATTGTGTGTGTGTACAGTGTATGCAAAATTTGTTTGAAAATTAAAGCCTGTCCATGTCATTGACTACCCGAGTCATATTGTACGTTACTGAGTACAACTCCCTTAAATTCTGATTTGAGCACAGATTTGGAACTTATTCGGGTGGAACGAAGTTATTTTTCCATTGTGATATATTTCTTTTCTTCTTGAGATAAACTCAGCACGAATTCAGCAAGTTTTATCAATGTGCGTTTTTAAAGTTACTTAGTGTATATGAGTGTTTAGTCTACGTCTAGTTCATATCTAGTGTGTTTATACTGTTTATATTATCTGTTTGAGTGTTTAGTCTATGGCTTGTTCTTATCTAGTGTTTATTTATACTGTTTATATTGTTTGAGTGTTTAGTCTATGTCTAGTTCCTATCTAGAGTGTTTATACTGTTTATATTGTTTGTTTTTTTCAATTATTCTATTTTTATTTATTGCATTGCCTGTTTGCACCGTGGGTCAGAGAGGACTGATATTTCATCTGTGCTGTATGTCGAGCATGTATAGCATATTTGACAATAAAGTTGACTTGACTTACGTCTGTTGTTTTTTTTTTTTAAAGGAAGTCATTTTGTTTTTGTAGTTCTTATTAAAAAAAAAATTTGGGACAGGAAATTAAAACATTTATACCACAGGCTTTGGTCGCACGCTACAACTAAAATACTTGCGCATAGGAAACAGCTGTTTGTTCTCACTTTACTCACCTCCTATCTTTTCACTCTTTAATTCCTCCAACTGCATTGTGGGACTTGGTACTTCCTGAAAGATGGCGGATTCTGATGTTATTCTAGGCCCCAGGCTAAAGGAGGTAGGATCCAGTTATCCAGGCATCAGTTAAGGTTTTAGGACTCTTTAAGTGCATGAGTCTACAGTCTGGGCGCAGGGTCGATCGATTTTCAGCCTGACCGAATCATCTGAGCGGATATTCAGCATTTTCCTGATTATCAGACTCGGCACTTGAATGTGTTTCCTTGCTGATAAATGCATCTTTTTGTTATGTATGCGCATATCTGATGCGACCATGATTTTAAAAAAACCCTACACTTCTGTAGTCTGGCCCAGTGTTCCACCCACAGTGTTACTGGATTGCTTGAAATGTGGATGACGTTTTGAGTACAACCAACACTTCTCTAGTCTGTCTGCATGTCCCACCTGCAGCTCTACTGGACTAGTGGGAATGGGGAGCGTGTGTCCAGTAAATCCAATCAAACATGCTTTTCAGAGTTTATGAGAAATGTTTACGAGCACCTGCATTCACTTCCACAGTGAGAGGAAAGGTAAGAACATGTCGAGGTTGAACAACGCAAAAAGCATAATACACTCCGTCATATAATTTCACTCACTCAAGCTTGCGCACACACTTTGAGAAGATGTTGACTGTGATCAGTACACTTTTCATACAATTTTTGTTCAAAGTACTTTTTTTCCTTTTCATAATGTTCTTATATGAAACGGTATGTTCATTTAATCCAAGTGGTGAGTATGAATTTAATTCTTGTAAACTTTCAACCTTCAAAAACATCAAATTTATGGTAAATTAATATCAGCACCAAATATCGGTTATCAGTGTCCTTGATTGCTAATAATCGGTATCAGTATCGGTTCAGGAAAAAAAAACATAGCGTTCATCCCCTAACCTGGGCCAGGGAGGCGTTCATCCCCTAACCTGGGCCAGGGAAAAAAAATCCCCTAATCCAAGCAAGGAAAAACAAACAAACAAACAAACAAACAAACAAACAAACAAACAAATCACCAAATCCAAGCTAGGAAAAAAACAAAACCATCCCCTAATCTGGACTAGGGAAAAATAAAAATCATCCCCTAATCCAGACTAGGAAAAAAAAAACAAAATCATCCCCTAATCCGGGCTAGGGAAAATAAAAATCATCCCCTAATCCGGGCTAGGGAAAATAAATCATCCCCTAATCCGGGCTAGGGAAAATAAATCATCCCCTAATCTGGGCTAGGGAAAAATAAAAATAAAAACCATCCCCTAATCCGGGCTAGGAAAAAAAACCTAACCTGGGCCAGGGAGACGTTCATCCCCTAACCTGGGCCAGGACCTTCCCCTAATCCGGGCTAGGAAAAAAAAATCATCCCCTAATCCAGGCTAGAGAAAAATAAAAATCATCCCCTAATCCGGGCTAGGGAAAATAAATCATCCCCTAATCTGGGCTAGGGAAAAATAAAAATAAAAACCATCCCCTAATCCGGGCCAGGACCATCCACTAATCCGGGCTAGGAAAAAATAAATCATCCCCTAATCCAGGCTAGAGAAAAATAAAAATCATCCCCTAATCCGGGCTGGGAAAAAACCCCAAAACCATCCCCTAATCCGGGCTAGAGAAAAATAAAAATCATCCCCTAATCCGGGCTAAGGAAAATAAATCATCCCCTAATCCAGGCTAGGGAAAAAACCCTAACCTGGGCCAGGGAGACGTTCATCCCCTAACATGGGCCAGGACCATCCCCTAATCCGGGCTAGGAAAAAAAAAATCATCCCCTAATCCAGGCTAGAGAAAAATAAAAATCATCCCCTAATCCGGGCTGGGAAAAAAACCCAAAACCATCCCCTAATCCGGGCTAGAGAAAAATAAAAATCATCCCCTAATCCGGGCTAAGGAAAATAAATCATCCCCTAATCCGGGCTAGGGAAAAATAAAAATAAAAACCATCCCCTAATCTGGGCTAGGAAAAAAAAACCTCAACCTGGGCCAGGGAGACGTTCATCCCCTAACCTGGGCCAGGACCATCCCCTAATCCGGGCTAGGAAAAAAACAAAAAACAAAATCATCCCCTAATCCAGGCTAGAGAAAAAAAAAAATCATTCCCTAATCTGAGCCAGGAAGGGGGGGGGGGGGGGGGGGGGGGGAGTCACCCCCTAATATGGTCTAGGAAGAAATCATCCCCAGCCTGACTTCTTCATCCCAGCATCTTTTGCTTTCTCCCAGTTTCAGTGCTGTTGCTTTTATTTCCACAATAATCCAAAACAATCTGCTTTGAAATATTTGATAACTGACACCAATCTGATGTGGATGCCAGAAATAAAACATAATATTAGTTTTTGTCTCTAGTGAACATCACACACTGTTTAGAGTTAAAATGCAAATGATTTATTTACCCTGGAGGTAAACAGAACCCATACATTACATTACAGGCGTTTATCCAGAGCGACAGACAACATACCTAGAGCAGCTCAGGGAGCAGTTGGGGGTTAAGTGCCTTGCTCAAGGGCACTTTATCCATCCCTGTTGGTCCAGCGAATTGAACCAGCGATCTTTTGGTCCCAAAGCTGCTTCTCTTACCATTAACGGAGGGATTTGTGGAGGGATTTGGAGGGCCATGACTTCCCCCAGATGTAATAAATCAGGAGTAGGACACTGTTTTGTATATAAACAACATTTCTGAGGGTTCCCTCTGGCGTTCGTCATTGACAAAGAAAATCACTAGCAGGCATCACAGCGAAGAATGTATTTGTCATCTTTATTATAAGTTACCTTTTGTAGAAATCCCTCCACAAATCCCTACATTTGTCAAAATCCAACCCCAGTGAAGAGTCAAGTCAAGTTTGTTTGTACAGCGCTTTTAACAATAGATATTGTCCCAAAGCAGCTTTACAGAATCTGAATGACCCAAGACATGAGCTAATTTTATCCCCAATCTATCCCCAATGAGCGAGCCTGTGGCGACAGCGGCAAGGAAAAACTCCCTCAGACAACATGATGAAGAAACCTCGAGAGGAACCAGACCCAAAAGGGAACCCATCCTCATTTGGGCAACAACAGACAACATGACTATAACATTAACAGTTTTAACATGAAGTCAGTTTCATTGATGTTATAAACTCTTCATTGATGGAAACTTGAGTGTAAAACTTGAGGGGCACGGTGCTGGACCCTCTTCTCTTCACCCTGTACACCACGGACTTCTGCTACAACTCGGAGCTGTGTCACATTCAGAAGTTCGCTGATGACACAGCCATTGTGGGGTGCATCAGGGATGACAGAGAGGAGGAGTATAGGAGCCTGGTGAGGGACTTTGCAGTTTGGTGCAACAGGAACCATCTGCAGCTCAACACCTTGAAGACCAAACAGCTGGTCATTGACTTTGGGAGGTCTAGACCAAGGTCACGACCAGTTCTGATCGAGGGAGTCGAGGTGGAAGCTGTGGATTCCTACAAGTACCTCGGGCTGTGGCTGGACAGCAAGCTGGACTGGACTTGCAACACCAACCACTTGTACAGGAAGGGACAGAGCAGGCTATACTTCCTGAGGAGGCTGCGGTCCTTTAACATCTGCAGGAAACTCCTGTGGATGTTCTATCAGTCTGTGGTCGCCAGTGTCCTGTTTTACACCGTGGTGTGCTGGGGGGGGGGGGGGGGGGGGGGGGGCAGCACATCCAAGAAGGACAAATCCAGGCTGGACAAACTGATCAGGCGGGCCGGCTCTGTGGTCGGCTTGAAGCTGGACTCTGGTGACGGTGGCAGAGAAGAGGTCTATGGACAAAATACTGAACATCATGGACGATGCCAGTCACCCTCTGCACACCGTCATCAGCAACCAGAGGAGCCTGTTCAGTGACAGAATGCTCCTTCCCAAGTGCAGGACGAACAGACTCAAAAACTCCTTTGTCCCTCACGCCATCAGACTGTACAACTCCTCTCTGGGGGGGAGGAGGGGTAACAGGAGGACAGAGGATGGGAAGGAGCAGTAGCCTAGCCTAACAATAAGCAATACCGGACAATGTGCAATACCTCTCCTGCTAGACTTTTTTTTTCCTCTTTCTTCTTTTCCCATATTTTGTTCTTTTTTATATTTGTATATGAAAATACTTAATTTAATTTATCTACAAGTTTCTCTCTATCTTCTATTCTCTGTTTATCTTGTAATGATGCTGCTGGAATTTTAATTTCCCTGAGGGAACCCTCCCAAAGGGATCAATAAAGTTCTATCGAATCTAATCTAAAAACTGTTCATGACAACTGCAGTCCGAAAGTTAGCAAGTCAACTGTAGTCCTCAGCCATAAAAGCATTACTGTAAGTGAAGAGACTTCGGGAAGCCAGAGTGTAAACAACCAGCATGTGCTTGTGACCAATAAAAATTGATGACACATAATGACCAAATGGGCATCAAGCTTTTAACCAATCACAGCGTGCCTTAATCAGCCTGGTGTTCTGGTGTAATTATCTCTGTCGGAATCGAACAGTGGCGCAGTCTGAACCGAGGAAGGGTTTTGGATGGGTTCCTTCAAGCACTGATGAAAACCGTTGCGTCATTCTGTAGTCGGTTTCTAAATCGACGGGAAAATCAGATTCCTTCACTGTTGGTTTGCTCCAAGACTCTTCTCGACTCTGTTTAATTGGAAATAAAAGTTTTGTGTTGAAGTAAAAGCTAAAAGGAGTCCTGAGACCTCTTTTGAATAATTCCCTGCTAAAATAACCTTCAGTAAGCTCAAACTAAAGAGGTTTATTTTAGCTTGATGGTGCACAGGGGCCCCAAAATCAAACCTCTCTTATTAGAGGCTGGAGTGGAGCTTAAATTTGATCTGTAATGAGCCTGTATCCGGGCGGCACGGTGGTGTAGTGGTTAGCGCTGTTGCTTCACAGCAAGAAGGTCCGGGTTCGAGCCCCGTGGGCCTTTCTGTGCGGAGTTTGCATGTTCTCCCCGTGCCCGCGTGGGTTTCCCCCACAGTCCAAAGACATGCAGGTTAGGTTAACTGGTGACTCTAAATTAGAGCTGTGATGCCATCGTCCATCGACGATGGTGGTCATCCATCACGATGGAGAGCCACCATCGTGATACCACGCCCCCTCCTGTCATAATCATGCATATACGGTATCATCTGGGCCTATTTAACCTAAAAAGTTATTTTGTTAGTTAGTTTTGTTTAATATATAAATATATTATATAACATAATTATAAATACATAATTATATAAATCATTATAAAGTAATATCCTATTACCGCTTGTTCACGTAGGCTATGGTGCAGGGACGTGCTAGTGAACATAACATGTGGTTACACAAATACAGTATGCTACTAATAATACATTTTGACTTCATTTTTTAGCCTACACTATACTTTTTATGTAAAATTTGTCATGTTGTTCAAACAGATAGCCACTATTAACAGTCGGGAAATATTTCACCTTATCAAACGGCAGTGAAGCGCAGACTTCGGCAGAAGTCAAATAACTTTAATCTGGTAAATAGGCCTACTTTCAGACACAAAATGGTCCACTCTAAGCCATAATGTCAAACCAAATGGAAGAATGAAGGTGATTCTGACAAATGTAAAGACAGTAAAAAAAAAAAAAAAAAACAATATTAAATCATGATTTTAAAAGCTGGTGCAATAATTCAAACACTAATAAATTGGAAAAATTAGCGCGTTCAAGTGCGCACTAAAGGCCGAAACGCATCTTCAATTGATATGGTGTAAATAAACAATGAGTAATAGCTTACGTGTAGTTTCTTCTCATAGTTTGAATACTAGTCTTTCACTGTTAGAGCAGATTAATATCTTAGTGTGATCAGTGAGTGCTCGGGGAGGTTCATTTCCACCTGCGCTTTGCGCAGCTCATCTCTCCGAAGCCAGCTGTGCGCAAACGCAGTGTTGACTGCTCGGCAAACTCCAAACGCTCGGTCTGTACTGGCCCTCTGGTGCGCAAGCGAGTTGGTTATGGCCAGGTTCAAATTGTGCCCAAAACAACTTAACCACGGCCATTTCAATTGCCTGATGGCTGTGACAATATTCACCCCGTTGTTATGCAGGCGATCTTTTTCTCCTCTATTTTCCATTCGGCAAGTGTCTCGCGCAATGCGTCTTCTAAATTGTCCGCTGAATTGGCCCTTTTCCACTACCCTTTTTCAGCTCACTTCAGCTCGCTTCAGCTCACTTCAGCCCGACACGGCTCGCGTTTCGACTACCAAAAACCAGCACGACTCAGCTCGCTTCAGCCCTGCTTAGCCCCTAAAACTCGCACCGTTTTGGAGTGGGGCTGAAGCGAGCCAAGCCGTGCCGAGTGAGGCTGGGGGCGTGAGCAGACACTCCCCTGTGCACTGATTGGTGAGGAGGAGTGTCCTCACATGCCCACACACGCCCCGCGAGCGCGCTGGGATCTGTAAACACCGCAAACCCGGAAGAAGAATAATTACGAATTACGAGAATTTCTGAAGCCTTATGCGCCTCGCCTCATCTATACGCTCTTGCCAGTATCTGTTGGCGTTGTCGGTGACAACAAGCCACAGCACCAAGACCAGCAACACTAACGGCTCCATGTCCTCCATGTTTATTGTTTACTATCCGGGTCGTGAGACTACCGCTTAAAAGCTCACTGATGTCACTGTTTGCGCTGCTTAACGACATCACCTGACGTCCACCCACTTTCGCTAACTCCACCCAATGTGTCCACCCACTTCCAGCCAGCACGGTTCAGCGCGGTTGTAGTCGAAATGCAACTCCAACAGCCCCGCTCAGCTCGACTCAGCACGGCACGGCTCAGCCCGACTCAGCCGCGTTTGTAGTGGAAAAGCGGCAAATGTGTCTCTGGCATGAAACTCGTCTGCAGGCATTTGGACTGCATTGCCCACTCTCGGTCCACATAATGTACGGTAGCTGACATATAGGGCATCATGTTGCAGCTGGACCACATATCCGTTATCAAGGCCAAATATTCCACATCACCTAGCGCTTTTTTTTTTTTACGTGCCAAAGCCTTGGATGAGTATCTAATACTTTTAATAATAATAATAATGATATATTTAATAATGTGGTATTAAAATCCCCCCGCCCACGATATGATCGTCCATCACGATGTTTGCACTGTAAACATCGTCGATGCCAATTAAGGGGACATCGCACAGCCCTACTCTAAATTGACCGTAGGTGTGAATGTGAGTGTGAATGGTTGTCTGTGTCTATGTGTCAGCCCTGTGATGACCTGGCGACTTGTCCAGGGTGTACCCCGCCTTTCGCCCGTAGTCAGCTGGGATAGGCTCCAGCTTGCCTGCGACCCTGTAGAACAGGATAAAGCGGCTACAGATAATGAGATGAGATGAGCCTGTATCTGTACAAATATTTGAATTGTGCCAGTTTGGTTGGTATAAACCTGTATTAAGTCCACTGTGATAAGTCGGTGACTAAGAAAGTGAGGAATACTTCTTCTTTGACTTGATTTTTCAAGGAAGAATATTTTTCAGAACCCAGAGGGAGCCCTGATTTCTGTCTGTAATCTTTTTAAAGCAAAAAAACAAAAACAGGTACTACAGAAATGTTAAATATAAATTACAGATTATATTTATGACACGAATTATTTTGCAGTATGAAAATGTGAAACTTGTTTGCTAGTATGTTTAACAGCAACGTTGGCGAATTGTAACTGTAAACGTTAGACTTTCCACGTTTTGTGAGTTGCACACATGTATAAAAACAAATAACTGACCAAACTATTAAACAACAGCAAAACCAACCAGTGACATCCAGCATCTGACCAAGCTTATACTCCCCACTTATATTCCGACAAACCCCGCCTGCTACATTACTATTGGCTAGCAGCGCATTCTCACAGGCACTCCGCCGAAAACTAGCCAATCATATCTCAGAATAGCAAGGTTCTACCCACCCGGAAGTGAGGTTTGTCGGAATACGGATAGGAAATAAAGTAGCGTGTAAGAGAGAGCTAATGCTAACCAAACAAGCCAAGTACGCCAAAGCTGATCAAATTAGCGTCTTGAAATGCTACAGAAACTAATCCCAAAAGCAACAGAGTTAACAGTGTGTTTATATGAGAACGTGCAGCTCCACTTACATCCCGGAACTGGATGTGCAATCACACTCAGCCTGCAGACTTGCTTGTTTTGCTCCGAGGCCTTTCAGTTAGCAACCGGAAATGTCAGAGCAGAGACAGACGTGATTGGCTGAACAGATCACGTGATTTACATCTACCAAGAATTCAAAGTTCTCATTATTATTAGGGCCCGAGCACCTACCACTCCAGTGGGAGAAATGCCCCTTAAAGTGCCATTCCACCATTGGATGTATTCTTTGGCATAAAATACAATATATTTTGACAACATATATAAATGGTATCACTAGATAGAGAAATCTTTTAGCTTCAAAATGATATATCAAACATAATTTTTTGACAGGCGGCACGGTGGTGTAGTGGTTAGCGCTGTCACCTCACAGCAAGAAGGTCCTGGGTTCGAGCCCCGGGGCCGGCGAGGGCCCTTCTGTGTGGAGTTTACATGTTCTCCCCGTGTCCGCGTGGGTTTCCTCCGGGTGCTCCGGTTTCCCCCACAGTCCAAAGACATGCAGGTTAGGTTAACTGGTGACTCTAAATTGAGCGTAGGTGTGAGTGTGAATGGTTGTCTGTGTCTATGTGTCAGCCCTGTGATGACCTGGCGACTTGTCCAGGGTGTACCCCGCCTTTCGCCTGTAGTCAGCTGGGATAGGCTCCAGCTTGCCTGCGACCCTGTAGAAGGATAAAGCGGCTAGAGATAATGAGATGAGATGAGAAGTATATTAATTTTGCGACCAAAGTCACCTACCCTTTTAATTTCCGCGCGTGATGTCATCGGCAGGTTCCCCTTCTTGTGTACCACGTGACGTGTGATGTGGCACATATTATCAGCAATGGCGGATAGAACGCGATAAAAATAATACCAATAAATCTAGCTAATACCATTAAATCTAGCTAACTGAAAGATTAACTCAAAATTTTCTGCAATTTTTTTGGCCCCCATATACGAGGAGAAATGACTCTCTCACTTTGGGGGTTTCCTGGTCTAAAAATAGACCGACACGTGGTACACAAGAAGGGGAACCTGCCGATGACATCAAGTTTCACTACCGCGCGGAAATTAAAAGGGTAGGTGACTTTGGTTGCAAAATTAATATACTTGTCGTTGTCAAAAAATTATGTTTGATATATCATTTTGAAGCTAAAAGATTTCTCTGTCTAGTCATGTTGTCATAAAATATATTGTATTTTATGCCAAAGAATACATCCAATGGTGGAATGGCACTTTAACCTCAGAAGGGAGCAGTTAGCGTTGGTATACTGGGCGAATCTGAAAGGCCACAGTGATGATCATATGAGCCAGTCTGTTTTACTGTCTTGCCAAGAGCGGTTGAATGACCAAATAAGAAGTTATGGTTGGACGATCAATGATAGAGTGAGAGATATGAGGATCACTGATGTGAAAATAAGTCCCACAGTGTCATTGCCGGCTGTACCTCCATGGGTCATTGAAGAGGTGCCTGCTGACTTTCAACTTTTAGAAGACAAGCAAAGTACGGAAATGGATAAGCATAGGGTGCAGTGGTATCTAAATGAAAAATATGGCGAAGAAACTAAAATATTTACAGATGCATCTAAGCACACAGATAGGACAGTAGGGGTAGCATATGTCATCCCAGAACTTAAAATTGAAGTTGGTAAGAGAGTTACTGATGATTTGGCAGTCTATATGGCTGAATTACTAGCTGTGTGGCTAGCATTGCAATGGGTGGAGGTACATAGGCCTGGAAAGGTAGTAATTGCCTCAGACTCAAGTTCAGCATTGATTAGTATTAAAACTTGGCAATCATCTTCTAGGCAAGATATAGTATTCAAAATAGCACAAGTCACCGATAAACTATTAAAGGATGGGATTAAATTATCATTTGTATGGGTTCCTGCCCACTTAGGTGTGGTTAGCAATGAACTTGCTGACAGGTGTGCTAAGGAGGCTGCTGGTAATGATAATATAGATTTAGAGGTGGACTACAGCAAGTTTGAAATCAAAAGCATAGTAAAGCAGAGAATGAGAGAAAGATGGCAAACCCTATGGGATAGTGGGCAAACTGGAAGACACTTCCATAATATCCAGGGCATCTTAGGACGGCCTAGATCTTCAAACAGGAGTAAGGGGGAGGAAGATATGCTCTCTAGAATGAGATTTGGACACACAAGACTAAATAGCACTTTAACGATAATTAAAAAAAACATGCTGATGGAAACTGTGAGTTCTGTGGTAGCCCAGAGTCTGTAGAGCATGTGCTCTGTCATTGTCCCAAGTATCAGGAAGAAAGACAAATATTAATGGAACAGCTGGAAAGGGAAAAGTTGAGACTAGACCTGAAAGAAATTTTACGAAGAAGTTCAGGAGATATTTGCTTCAACTTTGTGTTTAGATTTCTCAAAAATACAGGCCTTATTCACAGAATTTAGTTCTTTTTCCCTCTTTTATTATTTCCCAATTTTATTTTATTTTAGTTTATTTCTTTATTTTCTTTATTTACTCCCATCCTTATAGGGATAGAATAGGCTTCTGAACCACACCCCAGTCCAGCAAGTGGCGGTAATGCTGCTTTTATGCTAAGCTGCCAACCGCCATAAAAACCAAAAAGAAGAAGAAGAAGAAGGGCCCGAGCACCATTCGGTGCGACACCATGTTGTTTTTCAAAGGATTATTATTCTGCCACGTTTGGCCTTATTTGAGGCATTTCCCATGCATGAAAACTCATGAAATTTGATACACACATCAGTCATTGTCACCACTACTCAGCCACAGACTTTTGGCCCCGGGCATGGCCCAGGGACTTCATAGAGCCCTTTTTTCCATTTCCCTTTGAAAGAGACACTCTTTGACTATCTCTCATCTGTCAAGCAGTCATGGCATTTGCAACATGCACATCACCTTTGAACATTTGCAACATGCACATCACCTTTGAACCCACCCACCCATCTCACAGCCTCTTCAGCCTGCTGCCGTCGGGGAGGAGACTGTGGAGTCTCCGGGCCAAAACCAGCAGGCTCAAGAACAGTTTCTTTCACCGGGCGGTCAGGAGGCTCAATTCCCTCCCTGTTCTGCCCCTCCTCCCCCCTGCCACAGATTCTGCTCGCACACCTCCCTTCAGCATCTGACATGTCATCCTCACAGTTCCCCCCCCCCCCCCAACACACACACATCTCATCGTTCATTAACACACTGAACTCAGGGACCGCACATCTCACTTTACCTCGCTCATTTGCACTATTCCGCACTACCTCACCTTAACAGCTGCTAGTTTGTTTATACTGCTTATTTCATGTTTCATGTTTACCTGCTATACCTCAAGTGCCCTTGACTGTTTGGTTATTTGTACCAATTTATATATATATATATATATATATATATATATATATATATATATATATATATATATGTGTGTGTGTATACAACCCCGATGCCAAAAAAGTTGGGACAAAGTACAAATTGTAAATAAAAACGGAATGCAATGATGTGGAAGTTTCAAAATTCCATATTTTATTCAGAATAGAACATAGATGATATATCAAATGTTTAAACTGAGAAAATGTATCATTTAAAGAGAAAAATTAGGTGATTTTAAATTTCATGACAACACCACACTTCAAAAAAGTTGGGACAAGGCCATGTTTCCCACTGTGAGACATCCTCTTTTCTCTTTACAACAGTCTGCAAACGTCTGGGGACTGAGGAGACAAGTTGCTCAAGTTTAGGGATAGGAATGTTAACCCATTCTTGTCTAATGTAGGATTCTAGTTGCTCAACTGTCTTAGGTCTTTTTTGTCGTATCTTCCGTTGTATGATGCACCAAATGTTTTCTATGGGTGAAAGATCTGGACTGCAGGCTGGCCAGTTCAGTACCCGGACCCTTCTTCTATGCAGCCATGATGCTGTAATTGATGCAGTATGTGGTTTGGCATTGTCATGTTGGAAAATGCAAGGTCTTCCCTGAAAGAGACGTCGTCTGGATGGGAGCATATGTTGCTCTAGAACAGGGGTGTCAAACCTGATCCATAAAGGGCCTTGTGGCTGCAGGTTTTCATTCCAGCCATGCAGCAGCACACCTGACTTGGCTCATTCAATCAACTGAACTGTCTTCACACAGTCAAATACTTGCAGCCACACCCACCCTTGATTAAAGGGTGGGTGTGTCAGTTGATTGAATAAGCCAAATCAGGGTGCTGCTGCATGGCTGGAATGAAAACCTGCAGCCACACGGCCCTTTATGGATCAGATTTGACACCCCTGCTCTAGAACCTGGATATACCTTTCAGCATTGATGGTGTCTTTCCAGATGTGTACGCTGCCCATGCCACACACACTAATGCAACCCCATACCATCAGAGATGCAGGCTTCTGAACTGAGCGCTGATAACAACTTGGGTCGTCCTTCTCCTCTTTAGTCCGAATGACACGGCGTCCCTGGTTTCCATAAAGAACTTCAAATTTTGATTTGTCTGACCACAGAACAGTTTTCCACTTTGCCACAGTCCATTTTAAATGAGCCTTGGCCCAGAGAAGACGTCTGCGCTTCTGGATCATGTTTAGATACGGCTTCTTCTTTGAACTATAGAGTTTTAGCTGGCAACGGCGGATGGCACGGTGAATTGTGTTCACAGATAATGTTCCTCTGGAAATATTCCTGAGCCCATTTTGTGATTTCCAATACAGAAGCATGCCTGTATGTGATGCAGTGCCGTCTAAGGGCCCGAAGATCACGGGCACCCAGTATGGTTTTCTGGCCTTGACCCTTACGCACAGAGATTCTTCCAGATTCTCTGAATCTTTTGATGATATTATGCACTGTAGATGATGATATGTTCAAACTCTTTGCAATTTTACACTGTCGAACTCCTTTCTGATATTGCTCCACTATTTGTCGGTGCAGAATTAGGGGGATTGGTGATCCTCTTCCCATCTTTACTTCTGAGAGCCGCTGCCACTCCAAGATGCTCTTTTTATACCCAGTCATGTTAATGACCTATTGCCAGTTGACCTAATGAGTTGCAATTTGGTCCTCCAGCTGTTCCTTTTTTGTACCTTTAACTTTTCCAGCCTCTTATTGCCCCTGTCCCAACTTTTTTGAGATGTGTTGCTGGCATGAAATTTTAAATGAGCCAATATTTGGCATGAAATTTCAAAATGTCTCACTTTCGACATTTGATATGTTGTCTATGTTCTATTGCGAATACAACATCAGTTTTTGAGATTTGTAAATTATTGCAGCCCTGTGATGACCTGGCGACTTGCCCAGGGTGTACCCCGCCTTTCGCCCGTAGTCAGCTGGGATAGGCTCCAGCTTGCCTGCGACCCTGTAGAAGGATAAAGCGGATAGAGATAATGAGATGAGAAATTATTGCATTCCGTTTTTATTTACAATTTGTACTTTGTCCCAACTTTTTTGGAATCGGGGTTGTATGAGTGTTTAGTCTAGTTCATATCTAGAGTGTTTATACTGTTTATATTGTCTGTCTGAGTGTTTAGTCTGTCTTGTTCTTATCTAGTGTTTATACTGTTTATTTATACTGTTTATATTGTTTGAGTGTTTAGTCTATGTCTAGTTCCTATCTAGAGTGTTTATACTGTTTATATTGTTTGTTTTTTTCAATTATTCTATTTTTATTTATTGCATTGCCTGTTTGCACTGTGGGTCAGAGAGGACTGAAAGTTCATCTGTGCTGTATGTCGAGCATGTATAGCATATTTGACAATAAAGTTGACTTGACTTGACATTTGATGAATATATGACGTGACTGTTTTGTTGGGTTGAGGAACCACACGTGTGAGGGCCCATCAAGGCCGCTAGCGGCTTTAATTATTACTACTACTACACTTTACCTCGCTCATTTGCACTATTCCGCACTACCTCATCTTAACAGCTGCTAGTTTGTTTATACTGCTTATTTCATGTTTACCTGCTATACCTCACGTGCCCTTGACTGTTTGGTTATTTGAACCAATTTATGTGTGTGTGTGTGTGTGTGTGTGTGTGTATGTATATGTATGTATATATGAGTGTTTAGTCTATGTCTAGTTCATATCTAGAGTGTTTATACTGTTTATATTGTCTGTTTGAGTGTTTAGTCTGTGTGTAGTTCTTATCTAGTGTTTACTCTGTTTATATTGTCTGAGTGTTTAGTCCATGTCTTGTTCTTATCTAGTGTTTATACTGTTTATTTATACTGCTTATATTGTTTGAGTGTTTAGTCTATGTCTAGTTCCTATCTAGAGTGTTTATACTGTTTGTTTTTTTAAATTATTCTATTTTTATTTATTGCATTGCCTGTTTGCACCGTGGGTCAGAGAGGACTGATATTTCATCTGTGCTGTATGTCGAGCATGTATAGCATATTTGACAATAAAGTTGACTTGACTTGACTTCACTCACTCAATCTTCAGGAGCCACTGATCAGGTCTGTGGTAAAACATGAGTGAGGAACCAGAAAAAAAGAAAGAAAGCACAACTTTATTCATCACACACTTGTGAAATTCCTCTCTGCATTTAACCCATCTGAAACAGTGAACACACACATGCGAGCAATGAGCACACACACATACCCAGAGCAGTGAGCAGCCATGCTAACAGCGCCCGGGGAGCAGTTGGGAGTTAGGTGCCTCGCTCAAGGGCACCTCAGCCCAAGGCCGTCCCATATTAACCTAACCGCATGTCTTTGGACCACCAACTGTGAGGTGATCCACCAAGTGGACCAGGAGCAAAAATCTCCCAGAACACACAGACTCGAGAGTACACCAGACCAAACACTTCACATAATACTGGAACTGCTGAAGGCGGTCATTCACACTATATAGCCAAAAGTATGTGGACACCTGACCATCACACCTATGCACGTCTTCCTCAAACTTGGAAGCACACAACGTCTTTGAATATTGTAACATTACAATTTCACTTCACTGGAACAAAGAGGACTGCGTGCTGGCTGAGTGGTTAGTGTGTCTGCCTCTCAACCAGGAGGTTGTGAGTTCGAGGGCGGCACAGTGGTGTAGTGGTTAGCGAGTTGCCTCACAGCAAGAAGGTTCTGGGTTCGAACCCAGCGGCTGGTGAGGGCCTTTCTGTGTGGAGTTTGCATGTTGTCTGTGTGGGTTTCCTCTGGGTGCTCCAAAGACATGCAGTTTAGGTTAACGTGGGGTGGCCTTGGGCTGAAGTACCCTTGAGCAAGGTACCTAACCCCTGACTGGGGTTACATGCCTTCATCTCTAGTAGGGTTGATTACTGCAATGGCCTTTTCACAGGCCTGCCAAAAAAGACCATCAAACGACTTCAGCTGGTTCAAAATGCAGCGGCTAGGGTTCTCACACGAACAAAAAGAACAGAGCACATTACTCCAATTCTAAGGTCCCTTCACTGGCTTCCAGTAAGCTACAGAATTGACTTTAAAGTATTGCTGCTGGTGTACAAATCTCTAAATGGTACAGGGCCCAATTACCTCTCTGATATGTTGCAGTGGCCTAACCCAATCAGATCTACCAGATCAAAACAGAAAAATTTACTATTAAAACCAGTTGTTAAAACAAAGTGTGGTGAAGCAGCTTTTAGCTACTATGCAGTACAGCTATGGAACCAACTGCCAGAGGACATTAAAAATGCTCCTGCTGTTGGCAGCTTCAAATCTAGGTTAAAGACCAAGCTGTTTTCAGATGCTTTCTGTTAAATAATTAATATTGTCTTCTTTTTTTTTATAATCTTTACTTTCTCTGCATGTTTTAAATTTACTTTAATTTTAACTTTATTCTATTTTATTCTTTATTCTATTCTGCTGGTTTCTTTTTTTTTCTCCTCCTATTTCTACTTCATTTTATTATTTTATTTCTACTATTGTTTAATTCTTATTATTTTCTTTTAATTCTTTTAATTAATTGTTTTAGAATAAAAATAAAATTATTTTATGTAATTTTATTTCTCTATTGTTTACTGTTTTTGTTTTTACTTCTGTAAAGCACATTAAACTGCCATTGTGTATGAAATGTGCTATATAAATAAACTTGCCTTGACTGCTCCCCGGGCGCTCTAGTGTGGCTGGGTGTGTGCGCGCGTGTGTTCACTGCTTCAGATGGGTTAAATGCAGAGGATGAATTTCACTGTGCTTGAAGTGTACATGTAACAAATAAAAGTTTCTTCTTCTACTTGCGGTTAACTGGGTCATATCAAAGACCATCATAAAAATGGTACCTACTATGCCATCTGGCAAGGCACGCTGCAATACAGATGTGAGTAGGGAGTCAAACTCTCGCAGTCACCACAGGACCAGCTCTCCATTGTAACCCTAGCGAGAGGCTGAGGGCTACTGAAACGGAGATTGGCGCTGCACCCATGTGCCTCAAACAGCTGGGTAGTACTGGGACAGGAGCCTGCCTGGGTAGACTAGATCCTGGCATGGGAGGGACTTTTGGAACCAAGAGACCCAAATATGCTCCATAGGTGCACAATACAAGGTCCATGAATGCACGTTTGCCCAAGGTTGGCATGGAAGAACTTGAGTATCCTGCACAGAACCCTGACTGCACCCCAGACTTCCTCACCAAACATCAGTGCTTATCCTCATTAAAGTGCTCTCGTCACTGAATCAACTCAAATCCCCACAGCCACACTCCAAAATCTAGTGGAAAGCCTTCCCAGAACATCAGAGCATATTATAGCAGTAAAGGGGGGGACTGATTGTATGTTAACACTCATAGTTTTGTTCTAGGAGCATGTGGGTGTGATGATAAGGTGTCCATATACTTTGTGTAATTGCGTATTTATTTTGTGTAATTAACATCCCACATTCTTCATCTATTGCTCTGCCTAACTTGCTCTTCTGACATCATTAAAGTACAGCCACACTCACTGTCCATTTCACAAGGAAGGTTCAATATTTTGTACATGTTGAGATGCTTTTCTGCTCACCATGGCTGTAAAGAGTGATTATATGAGTTACTATGTCCTTCTTGGGAACTTGATCTAATCTGGCCATTTTCCTCTGACCTCTGCATCAAGAGGTCAAGCTACACAATGTTTTCTGCACCATTCTGTGTAAACTCTAGAGACTGTTGTGTGTGAAAACCCCAGGAGATCAGCAGTTTCTGAAATACTCAAACCAGTCCATCTGGCTCAAACCAACACCCACAGTGCCACTCACAGAGATCACAATTTTCCCCATTCTGATGTTTGAAGTGAACATTAACTGAAGCTCTTGGTTTGTATCTGCACGATTTTATACACTGGGCTGCTTCCATATGATTGGATACCTGCAGAAATAAGCAGTTGTACAGGTGTTCCTGTTAAAGTGGACAGTGAGTGTATATATCCACCTGTCTGGATAAGAAGTATAACTGTCTGAACTTCTTATTTAACTCCAAGCATAATATTCCAGGTACCTACTTGCTACATATACTCTTTAAAACATATCATTACGTTTTAAAAAGAGTATATGTTTTTATTGAGGGTGGCACGGTGGTGTAGTGGTTAGCACTGTCGCCTCATAGCAAGGTGGTTCTGGGTTCGAGCCCAGCAGCCGACGAGGACCTCCCCATGTCTGCACGGGTTTCCTGTGGGTGCTCTGGTTTCCCCCACAGTCCAAAAACATGCAGGTTAGACTAATTGGTGGCTCTAAATTGACCGTAGGTGTGAACGCGAGTGTGAATGGTTGTCTGTGTCTATGTGTCAGCCCTGCGATGACCTGGCGACTTGTCCAGGGTGTACCCCGCCTTTTGCCTGTAGTCAGCTGGGATAGGCTCCAGCTTGCCTGCGACCCTGTAGAACAGGATAAAGCGGCTAGAGATAATGAGATGAGATGAACCGCATTTGACAAATGTCCAAAACGTACTTAGTTGTTTTTTTTAAAAAATTGTTTTATTTTCAAAGGTGCTCCGAATAAGACTTTTTCAAGACATTTTGTCTATACAAGATTTTCAAGATGGACTGTCTAAAAACTAGCCTTTCTAGCTAAATGAGGTTTTGCTTGTTGGGCAATTATGTCTTATAATAAGGGTAGCTAGATGTTTTGACTTGAAAATAGACAAACTTCCTAAGATTTTTATTTTTTGCAGTGCACTGTAAGTCAAAATGTGTAGACGTTTGGGTCACCTTGCATATCTTTAGTTTACTGCGACTGTTTACTCAGTCATTCAGAGTGAGCTCCTTCTAGATGCTGTACAGACTCTAGACCAGACAAGTGCCTTCAAAAAGTTTATGAGTGAGTGGAGGGCGTTTTAGTGAGGTCTTTTTGGAATGCTGTGAGTTAAGTTCAGTGGGTTTTTTTTTTTGTGCCTGATCTTGTAAACCCTGCATACACATGAATAGTCAGCGCCCCCAAAATGCACTGTTGCTTTGGCATTGTGTAAGCACTGTAAGTAAAAATGCGTAGACTTTTTTTTTTTTTGTGCCTGATCTTGTAAACCCCTTGTACACTGCACTGTTGCTTTGGCGTTGTGTAAGCACCAAGTCAAAATGCGTAGACTTTTTTTTTTTTGATGCCTGAGGTCCTGGGGAAGTGGAATCTTAAGAGATGTTTTAATGTTTGAATGTTGAAATGGGGGGCGGCATGGTGGTGTAGTGGTTAGCGCTGTCGCCTCACAGCAAGAAGGTCCTGGGTTCGAGCCCCGTGGCTGGCGAGGGCCTTTCTGTGTGGAGTTTGCATGTTCTCCCCGTGTCCGTGTGGGTTTCCTCCGGGTGCTCCAGTTTCCCCCAGAGTCCAAAGACATGCAGGTTAGGTTAACTGGTGACTCTAAATTGACCGTAGGTGTGAATGGTTGTCTGTGTCTATGTGTCAGCCCTGTGATGACCTGGCGACTTGTCCAGGGTGTACCCCGCCTTTCGCCCGTAGTCAGCTGGGATAGGCTCCAGCTTGCCTGCGACCCTGTAGAAGGATAAAGCGGCTAGAGATAATGAATGAATGAATGAATGTTGCAATGCTACACGCGTCGTCAACTTGATTCAAGATAGTCTCTGGTCTCATATCTAGAGTATTTTACTAATTACAGGTCACAAAAGGAGAATCTTTTAAGCTAGCAATGCTTAGTTGTAGAATTTAACAATCCTAATATTAGTACATTTATCTTAAATTCAGTTTTTACTGCTAAGACTTTGTCATGAATTTAAGTGAAATACCCTTAAAAAGGAAGAAATAATGACTTGAATGGCTAAATGTAAGAAGTACGATCTTGTTATAAGAACTATTTTGATTATTTTGAGTTAATCAGATCTCGCATAAGTAGTTCCCCAATCTTATTTTGGGATTATTTCATCTAAAAACAGGTTAGATTTTTCACCTTACTTTAAGAAATCTTACCAAGTCAAATTTGACTTGATTTCACCTGATTCAAGCAAATATGCTTTGTTTTAATCTTTTATTTCTTATTTTTGAAAGGCCATTTTTTGCAGTGTATTCAACTAAACCTAGAGAAACGTATCTACTAGTTACTTACCACATCCCACATTCATTACAAGACAAAGTCTTCCTACCAAGGAGGAAGATGAAGGATTCTCTCTCTATATCAGATGGCTTGTAAACAAGCTGCTGTGGTCTTTTTGAAAGCACACCACTCTCTGAGATTTTCTGCCATCCTTGACGCCTCCGCCAGGCTTTTTTTGCCCACCTAGTGATGTCTTGTTGCCATGTTTGTGCAATTGTTCCTTAGTCTCTTTCCAGGTGCTTTTCCTTGGATGATGACTTTCTCTAGTCCTTCATGTCAGATGGCATGGCTGAAAAACTCCATCTCTCTTTTCGCAATTTGTTCTTGGAGCATCATCTTAGTATTCAACGTTTCTAGAACCCAAACATTGGTTCGATGCTCTCTCCATGAGGTTCTAAGCAAGCGCCTGTATGCCCACATCTCAAATGCATCTACCTTCTTCTCAATTTGCTTGGTCATTGCCCATGGTTCGTGGCAGTAGCAAATGCAGTTGCTCTAATAATTTTGAGCTTTGTTACTGATTGCTTGGCTCTTCCAGATGGTACATACGGTACGCTTTGAATTTTATTCTTTGCAATGGCGAGCCTTCTAATTACTTCCTGCTTACACTGATGGATTACTGATACGAAAAAAAAGCTTTGTCTGATAACAAACCAAGATTAAGAGGAGAAAGAAGAAAAAGTACTTCTGAATTGGTAGAAGAAAAAGCCTTTGGTTTCTAGCATGACATGAAAATGTGCCACGTCCTTCTTCCATGTCTGTTTATATTTACTGGGATATTTAAAAATTTTTAAACAAGGTCAACTGTGAACTACTGCTCACTTATGTATGGCCCCCCTTTCGCTTGTATTAGAATGCAAGCAATCGAAGGAATAGGACACTTATTATGAATGTTGACTTCAACAAATAAAGAGCAGTGTCTCTCCTCAGGGATTTCAAATAGCATCCTAGTAAACTATCATTTTGCTTCTTGAAATAGCATCAAAATCCACCCTATATGTTTTGTAAATACATCGTCAGTAAACAGGAAGTCAATGTGGGACAGACCTGAAAATGGTACACGTGGTATAGAACCCCAAGCTGAAGCTCGGTACCAAATATCAAGCAGGTGTGATTTGTAGTTTCTGAGAAGTATGTTAATTTTGTAAATCCACGCTATATGTTTCGTAAATACATTGTCAGTAAACAGGAAGTCAATGTGGGACAGACCTGAAAATGGTACACGTGGTATAGAACCCCAAGCTGAAGCTCGGTACCAAATATCAAGCAGTTGTGATTTTGTAGTTTCTGAGAAAAGTGTTAGGAAAATGTTACAAGTCCACGCTATACGTTTTGTAAATACGTTCAGTCGGTGAACAGGAAGTCGATGTGCTACAGACCTGAAAATGGTATACACGGTATAGAACCCCAAGCTGAAGCTCGGTACCAAATATTAAGCAGTTGTGATTTGTAGTTTCTGAGAAAAGTGTGTTAATTTTGTAAATCCACGTTATATGTTTTGTAAATACATTGTCAGTAAACAGGAAGTCGATGTGCAACAGACCTGAAAATGGTACACGTGGTATAGAACCCCAAGCTGAAGCTCGGTACCAAATATCAAGCAGTTGTGATTTGTAGTTTCTGAGAAGTGTGTTAATTTTGTAAATCCACGTTATATGTTTCTTAAATACATTCAGTTGGTAAACAGGAAGTCAATGTGGGACAGACCTGAAAATGGTACACGTGGTACAGAACCCCAAGCTGAAGCTCGGTACCAATATCAAGCAGTTGTGATTTGTAGTTTCTGAGAAGTGTGTTAATTTTGTAAATCCACGCTATACGTTTCTTAAATACATTCAGTTGGTAAACAGGAAGTCAATATGGGACAGACCTGAAAATGGTACACACGGTATAGAACCCCAAGCTGAAGTTTGGTACCAAGTGGCTATGATTTGTGGTTGCTGAGAAAAAGGGTTTTTGGACGGACGAAAATACAGATGGACAGACAGAGGTAAACCAGTATACCACCCCTTCCTTCGGAGCGGGGGTATAATAAAAAAAAGGAAGTGTTCTGCCAAAGGAAAGTCTTGTTTAAGTCAACAGTTTATAGCTACTATAATGAAAGTGCCAACAGGAACCATCTTGTTTTGCTGACGCTCCACAAATGATAAGGGTAACTAGAAATGGATAAAAAAAAATATTTGCTGTGGTATTAAAGAGCTAATAAAACACTTTAGGAAGTACTGTTAAAGGAAAACACTAATACAAAATTGTGGGCACCACTTCTTGTTGATTATTTTCCAACCTCAGCACACCTCCAGGGATGATGTAATTCCTGACATCACAATTTTTAAAAATTCATAATTATGTTTCATGCTTGATTACAGTACATTTTTAATTACATCAAGTTCTACTATAGCAAATTTCTTTCATAAACAGGCCCTGTAATTCAGTAGCACATTTTAAAGATTGAATGAAATGAAGGTTGCCCTTCGAGACTTTTTACAGCCCAGAAAAAGAAAGGCATACAACTGAATAATTTATCTACCGAGACACGCTGAATTCTTTGCATAAACACACTACCGTTCAAAAGTTTGGGGTCACTTTGAAATGTCCTTATTTTTGAAAGAAAAGCACTGTTCTTTTCAATGAAGATCACTTTAAACTAATCAGAAATGCACTCTATACATTGCTAATGTGGTAAATGACTATTCTAGCTGCAAATGTCTGGTTTTTGGTGCAATATCTCCATAGGTGTATAGAGGCCCATTTCCAGCAACTCTCACTCCAGTGTTCTAATGGTACAATGTGTTTGCTCATTGCCTCAGAAGGCTAATGGAGGATTAGAAAACCCTTGTACAATCATGTTAGCACAGCTGAAAACAGTTGAGCTCTTTAGAGAAGCTATAAAACTGACCTTCCTTTGAGCAGATTGAGTTTCTGGAGCATCACATTTGTGGGCTCGATTAAATGCTCAAAATGGCCAGAAAAACGTCTTGACTATATTTTCTATTCATTTTACAACTTATGGTGGTAAATAAAAGTGTGACTTTTCATGGAAAACACAAAATTGTCTGGGTGACCCCAAACTTTTGAACGGTAGTGTATGAATAAATTTAAATTCATGTCGATAGATAAATCAATTCATATAAAACAACACAATAACAAAGCTGGTGAGCTGAGTTTATTTTTTCTTAGCAAATATCACATACACACTCTTGCGCACGTTTAAAAAAAAAAAAATCCAGCAATGTGCCACTATCAACAAAACCTTCGTTATTAATAAGTCATTCATAGGGCACTTTTTTCCTTTCTTTTTCTTACTGCAAAACAACATACATGGAAAAAAAATATACCGTAAAGTACCTGTTTTTCTTTAAACTTGGAACCATCAGACTTGAAGAAGCAGCTTGGGCCACAGACCTTCCTCACGTTCCACCTTCTCTATACACATCTTGAGCTCCATATTGAGAATATATATCTCCTATTCCTTTGTTAAATATCTTTAAACCGGTTCTTTAATATATAACCCTATATTTAAATTGTTTTCTTACAAATATCAGAATGGTGATTGGTTTAGGAAAAAAAAAATCAAATCAATCACGTGTGTGTGTGTGTGTATAAAAATCTTTGAGAGCTCTAGATGGAGTGTTCACTTCTCGTCCTCATCATTGCCCCGCTCTTAGTGAAAAGCGTGTACCAGTGGAGTACAGCATGAGGTCCAGATTCAGACATACAGAAGGTGGGTGATTGATGCGGAGTAGCAGTGTGATGAGCAGCAGAGCAGAGAAGCCCTGAGGAAATGGAGCCGCTGTGTGTGTGTGTGTGTGTGTGTGAGAAGGCTCTGAAGGAAATCTGACCCACAACCCGGAATGGTATTGCAGATTTGAAGTGAATATGTTTAAGGATGAAGAGCGACTGAAAGAACAGGATCATCAGGACAACGATATTTTAGCTACTAGACATCTAATCAAACCCTAATATTAAAACTGGCACCATTCAGTCCTGACTTTCAGTTTCAGCATCAGTCCTAAATGGTTTTAACCATGTGTGAAGTAGGCACATGTTGATCAATCACAATATTAAATAAAAATATTTTCAGTCTCCAGGTGAAGCTTTAGAGACAGAACATCTGTCCTAAATGAAAAACTGATCTTTTAAGTGCTGTAATGTTGGATAAATATGTTGTGACATGGAAAATCCCTTCATATACGTCAGACGTGTTTTGCTTTTGGACCAGAAGTACGGTTTGAGCATTTTAAAAAAAAGTGTTAAAAGTAACAAGGGAGAAAACTGCACTGAAAGAGTTCAAAGAATTGCATTGAAATTGAAAGCAACTTCATCTCATCTCATTATCTGTAGCCACTTTATCCTGTTCTACAGGGTCGCAGGCAAGCTGGAGCCTATCCCAGCTGACTACGGACGAAAGGCGGGGTACACCCTGGACAAGTCGCCAGGTCATCACAGGTCATCACTTCTTGCTGTGAGGCGACAGCGCTAACCACTACACCACCGTGCCGCCCCAAAGCAACTTCAACTTAATTTAATTTAATAGGAAATCTCAAGGGCAGCACGGTGGTGTAGTGGTTAGCGCTGTCGCCTCGCAGCAAGAAGATCCGGGTTCGAGCCCCGTGGCCGGCGAGGGCCTTTCTGTGCGGAGTTTGCATGTTCTTCCCGTGTCCGCGTGGGTTTCCTCCGGGTGCTCCGGTTTCCCCCACAGTCCAAAGACATGCAGGTTAGGTTAACTGGTGACTCTAAATTGACCGTAGGTGTGAATGTGAGTGTGAATGGTTGTCTGTGTCTATGTGTCAGCCCTGTGATGATCTGGCGACTTGTCCAGGGTGTACCCCGCCTTTCACCCGTAGTCAGCTGGGATAGGCTCCAGCTTGCCTGCGACCCTGTAGAACAGGATAAAGCGGCTAGAGATGATGAGATGAGAAAATCTCAAATAATTATAGGTTTATGTTGTGAAACAGGATGACTTTGTTCACTGTTCATGTTGCAGATTAATCACCGATTCATTCTGGTACTTTTTTCTTTGTATTAAGTTTATTTAAGCATCAACACTTGTGTGTGCTGTTGTCTGTACAGACCGTGTAAGAGCGCTCCTCTATTTTGATGATGATGGTGTGAAGGTGCAGGAGCATCACGGACATTTTAAGAGCTGACGTTTGATTAGAAATAGAACTGATTAAGCTCGGGTCCATTTTACTCCAGCGCGCACACAGCGACACAAGAACTTGATCAAATCGTGACTCGCTTTCACTGACATTTTTACATAGCCTGGCTTTTCATAACCGTTTGTTAAACTGGCTCCTTACCAAATATGATCTCTGGAGAAAGTTGAGACAAAATTTCTCAAAGATTTTCTTCATTTTTTTTTTTTTTTGGAAGAGATTTTGGATCAATTTCCCTCCCAACAATAAGCTCTTCGCCGGTTATACAACAGCGACCAAACCAGGAGGCTGAAGGCTATCACATGCTTCCTCTGAGAGACACGACGCCAGACAGATGCATCTTTTCCAGCTGCTACTCATGCTGCATCATGAGGCGTGGAACACACTGGAAGGAAAGTGCCATCCACCATCTTCTACATGCATGAGCTTACAGACACCCACGATTGGCCAGTGTCCATGTGACTGACAGGGGAGAGAGTGAGAGAGTGAGTGTGTGAGCACCCTCCCTCCCACTCAGACAATTTTTGCTTTCTTATATTCTGAGGTACGGTTGGCTGTCTCATTGTCAGATATGGACAATTTTTTTTAAAGATTTTTTTTTTTTTTTTTTACCTTTATTGGATAGGACAGTGCAGAGACAGGAAATGAACAGGAGAGAGAGACGGGGAGGGATTGGGAAATGACCTCAGGTCAGAATCGAACCCAGGTCCCCGGATTTATGGTATGGCGCCTTATCCACCTGAGCCACGACACCCCCAGATATGGACAATTTTTAATGAAATTATTTAACAGTTATTCCACAAAATTAAACAAGATTGACTGGAATAACTGTTTTATTCTATACACATTCACTGGATTTTGAGAAACGGAGCATTTTTATTATTTTTTTTGTAAATTTGCTAAAAACTTTATACAAAATGTCCAACAAAATCATTTCCACTTAGAATGTAAACAAACCGGCGAGTAATTTGTAAAGAACACTATAATAATTCTTGAAAAAACAAAAATGTTCTTACCCTCAAATACTCATCTCATCTCTAGCCGCTTTATCCTGTCCTACAAGGTCGCAGGCAAGCTGGAGCCTATCCCAGCTGACTACGGGCGAAAGGCGGGGTACACCCTGGACAAGTCGCCAGGTCATCACAGGGCTGACACATAGACACAGACAACCATTCACACTCACATTCACACCTACGCTCAATTTAGAGTCACCAGTTAACCTAACCTGCATGTCTTTGGACTGTGGGGGAAACCGGAGCACCCGGAGGAAACCCACGGGGAGAACATGCAAACTCCGCACAGAAAGGCTCTCGCCGGCCACGGGGCTTGAACCCGGATCTTCTTGCTGCGAGGCGACAGCGCTAACCACTACACCACCGTGCCGCCTGCCCTCAAATACTTTCATTCCATATTTTGTTCCCTTTTTTTTTGTATTTTTGGGGGTTTTGTTTTTGAATAGTGTTTTAAATTTCATCCTTGGTTGTTTCCACAACACGCGCCGCCATTTTGTTTTTCTTCTTCAGGTCTTTTTTTTTTTAGTGGCTGGTAAACAACTTAAAAGGTGCATTACTGCCACCAACTGGGCTGGAGTGT
The DNA here is from genome assembly GCF_027579695.1 of Neoarius graeffei. NCBI lineage: Eukaryota > Metazoa > Chordata > Actinopteri > Siluriformes > Ariidae > Neoarius > Neoarius graeffei. The sequence continues at coordinate 23,618,289 of NC_083583.1, forward strand.
GGAACAGGAGCTATTGGGGGGGGGACGATACTTTCTTAGCTATTTCGTTTTCTTTTAAATACTTGATGCCACCATTTTGTTTTGCTCTACCCACGGTATATGAGCTGATATCCAAGTAGTAGAGTAGCCAATCAGAGCACGCGATTGCTCATGTCCAGTGAATGTGGATAGAATAATTATAAATTTCTAACAGGTGATACGTCAGTGTATGTTATAAGCAGAAACCCTTGGTTTTTTTTTTCTTAACACAACTAAGCCAGCAGCCGGATTTCCCCGGAGCACCGCGCACATCCCAGAATGCTCTTCACCAGAGTTCTGTGGCACTTTGAAAACACGGTAGAAAAACTTTAGTAATGTTAAGTCGTGTTTCTTAAACTACAGCACAAACAGTTGCATCATTAACCATATTGAAAGGTCAGAACTTATGATCTACGAATTGAATATCAGCACATGCCTAATTTTAAAGCAGCTGAGAAAAGAGAGGGCAATGATGGGAACCTAATAGCTCCTGATTTCTGCAGCAACCCATTTCTCTTTTCAACAAGCCCTGTGCGCTCCGATTGTTGGCTGTATAACATATAAAGACCAGAGCAACTTTAGTGTCGTCATCTCCTTTAAGCACTCGATCCAATCTTCTTACCGCTGCAATGATTTCTAAAGTGGTTCGGCTTTCTGACGTCCGGCACAAAACATCGAAATTCACCAGAAGCCACTCAAACAGTACAGACTCAGAAGCCACCAACATACAGTCAGTCAGTCAACAACGTTCTCGGCAATAAATTTTCAATTCATGTTTGAATTCCAACACAATATTCAATAATGAACTTACAATAACAATAAAGCTTGAGAGAGAGAACAAAGGACTTGGTGAACAATTGCAAGAGAAAAAAAAAAACCCAACATGAATAAATGACCGTTTCAGTCCGATGTCTCAGTACGTTTCCCCGTCTCAACAAGACAAAACAGGCATAAATTAAATTTCAACAACATTCCAGCACATCTGAAGCTAATTTATAAGGCCTTTTTTCTCGAAAATAAATAAGGAACAAATCGGAAACTGTATAGGGATGTAGAAAAGCAGCCAGTTTGTCCGAACATCCACGATGGCAGCGCGTCTCCGCTGCCAGGCCGTAGTTTGTAGTTTTTGAGGTTTTCTCAGATTCACAGAGCACTAACAGTGTCCTTTTTTTGGCAGGGGGGAAAGAAATCTGATGAATTTGCTTTATATACAGGTTCATATAGATTTATTCAAAAAAAAAAAAAAAAAGAAAAAAGGGTGAGGTAGATAAATGCTTGAAGGAGAAACAAAAGTCCCAAAGACATGAAAAAAAGGAAAATCTCAAAAACAAGGGGATTTTTTTTTTTTTACAGTGAATTTAAACATCACAAAAATAAATCAAAATAAATAAGGATACAAATGGAAGAGGAAGAAAAAAACCAAAGGCAAAAACACACAAAAAAAATCTGTTACGAGTCAGAGTTTTTGATTGTGAAATGGATGAAAGGGACCACTTTCGTATTAAAACAATTTCTGCATAGGTTTATCTAATCATCTCTTTATCATCACTTAATTCTCCTAATTGTTTTTTTTTCAAATGCTAGCAGGCAGTTGAATGGGTTTCCATATGCATGGTGGCAGTGGCAGTGCCTCACTAAATAACAGCCAAAAATTCAAATTTACACAAGCGCCAAACTTACATGGCGTAGTCCCTGAAAAAACAACTTCTTTATTTATTTATGCACTGGAACAAACGGGACTAAAGTAACTAACAAATAAGAGAAGCTTATAACGACCTGTTCAGCATCGTACAACCTGCATACCTAAATCACACAGCTCTCTTAAATTTAATAAAGTCGGACACTAAGCCCACCTCGGCTGATCGGCTGCAGTTGAGGTAAAGTTAAAAAAAAAAAAAAAAAAAAAAAGGGGATGCATCAAACCCCATAGTGATCAGTGATTGGTTTGATCCTGTGCTCATTTCTTCATCATAGCAGCCGTAAAAATGCTCCGATACCAACATCTGAAACCGTGTCACAGTATATGATGTGAGCCTCGTGTACTTCGTCGGGTGACTAAATAGCTGTTTGAAATGACAACGTTCTAGACGTGTTTGAAGATTAATGACGGCGAGCAAAGCAAAGCAAAGCAGACTGCAAACTGTGCTCTGCAAAAATATCAACAGCATCTGGTCAATAAAAATAAGTGCGAGGTGTATAAGAGCAGTTCATTTCTGCGAGCACTGAGACACGCACTACTGCTGCTGCTGACTTCGAAAAAAACGCACGCTTTGCTCTTCACTCCTCTCTCAAGGTATAATTGACGGCACTCTTTTTTTTAATGACCATGCTCGATGACGTTGCAGCCGACCCTGAGCGCCCAGAGCACTCGTGCTCTTTATTAAAGATACCGTTTGACGTCTTAAACATTCAACTCATCATGAGCTCATTAGCAGGAGCCCACAGCAGCAAGCTAAATCAAATCAACTGTTCAACGACGCTCCTGACTCCTTAAAGTGCCATTCCACCATTGGATGTATTCTTTTGCATAAAATACAATATATTTTATGACCACATGACTAGACAGAGAAATCTTTTAGCTTCAAAATGATATATCAAACATAATTTTTTGACAACGACAAGTATATTAATTTTGCGACCAAAGTCACCTACCCTTTTAATTTCCGCGCGTGATGTCATCGGCAGGTTCCCCTTCTTGTGTACCACGTGTCGGTCTATTTTTAGACCAGGAAACCCCCAAAGTGAGAGAGTCATTTCTCCTCGTATATGGGGGCCAAAAAAATTGCGAAAAATTTTGAGTTAATCTTTCGGTTAGCTAGATTTATTGGTATTAGCTAGATTTATTGGTATTATTTTTATCGCGTTCTATCCGCCATTGCTGATAATATGTGCCACGTCACACGGTACACAAGAAGGGGAACCTGCCGATGACATCATGCGCGGAAATTAAAAGGGTAGGTGACTTTGGTCGCAAAATTAATATACTTGTCGTTGTCAAAAAATTATGTTCGATATATCATTTTGAAGCTAAAAGATTTCTCTATCTAGTGATACCATTTATATATGTTGTCAAAATATATTGTATTTTATGCCAAAGAATACATCCAATGGTGGAATGGCACTTTAATACTAAGCATTTTACTCATTTCAGTATTAGTATTTATGGCGAGTACCCAAAAAAAAAAAAAAAGTACTTGGTCTGAAAAGAAGGGAAAAAAGGTATTGATGCATCCCTAATTAAAAAAAAAAAAAAAAAAAGGAGCAAATGATTTTTTGGACAAACTACTCCTTTAATCTGAAGTGTGTAAAACGGTTGGATCGTGCTGGGGAAAAAAAAAAAGTCTTCGATGTGTTTAAGGTGCCTGAACACTCAGTTTAAAAAAAAAAAAAAAAAAGACGTGATCTAGAAATGTTGGTTTGGATTGAACCTGAGTATCTGATTTTATAAGACACAGTGTTGAACTGCTAATCGAGTCTGCCAGCATGAATTCCACAACGATGTGAATTTGTACCTTTTTCTATCGACAAAAATATTCTGAGAAGAATGCACTCAATCATGGGGATGGAGAAAAAGATAGATTCGGGGCAGAAAATATAAATAGTATTTTTTTTTCTCGTTTTATGCAAAAGTACAAGATGGTAGTGGACACAGTAAAGGATTTAACCCGAAGGATCTGTTTTACATATAGATATATAATATAGATATATATATTACAACCACAAAAGAAAATGAGAAGAAAATAGCAGCTTCTTTCAGTACAGACATACATAAGTTCGTTTGAACTGTAAAAAAGGTAGAAAAGTGACAGATGAAGGATGTGTTCGCTTTGTGGTCCAGCATTTGACCGGCTGAGATGGTGGAGGGGGCGGAAGTGACAAAACTATAAAAATACCTGCTCTTTTTCACAACGCACTTTCCCCTTCACTTACACCATGCTTGCCTTAATCTCTTCCAGGTACCTTTTTTTTTTTTGCTTGCGCTATGTGGTTAATTGCATGTTAGGCCTTTTTAGGATCTTGTTTTCATTTCTGGATCCCAACAGCCCCTCCTGTTTTTCTTTCTGAATTTGGCTGGACGTTTTGCAGTAGAATCAAATGTACGAGATGGAAAACTGGTTAAGATGATAAACAGGAGGCGATCTGGAGAAAAACCTCTCCTTGGCATTGATCATCAATCAATTAAGCACACGAAAAGCTGAAAAAAGGACATATATATACACACACCAGTGTAAAAAAAAAACGTGGAGTGTCATTTGCTTTTATGCGCCTTCAAGACCACAAAAGCGCAGCAAGAAAGACGGCGAGAAAAGGAGTAGATTATTTAAAAAAAAAAAAATGATGGCAGGTTTGAAACTTTCTGCTCTACTATTGAGTAGATACTCAGAGTGGGCGGAGTCTCACACTTTGTTCGACTTGTCGTTAACGACGCCACCTGAATTTGAGCCGTTCTGACACGCCCTTTTGTTTTAAAGAGGCGCCGTGTCTTTGGACACCTAAAACACAAAGTGCCTCTCTGTTGGAATATACCTCAATTAAATTCTTATTTACATTAATGCCGCCTCACCATGACTGACTTCAGACAAGACCCGAAATGTGAAATTTCTTATTTGGAAATGTATAAAAGTAACAAAAACACTAGAAAAGGAGGGAGTGTGCGCTCCTTGGAAGTTACTCTGTGTGTGTGTGTGTGTGTGTTTCTTTTTCCGTATTGTTTCTGTCAGTGTTTGCCGTGCTTCTACAGTGATGGCGGTGAAGTTTGCCACCTGTCTGTCAGTCAACGCAGGTCGTAACCCAAAGAGAAAAAACCGAACCGCGTCACCGAGGTATGATGAGAGGTTGACAGCCTCGACGCCTTTCTGTCTGGGTTTTCTTCGTGGCACTCTGTTTCAGAGAGGACATGGTGATTAGACAGAGTGGAGTGGGAGTTCTCCGGAGTGCCAGCGAGGCTTCTTAACGTGACCCAAGATAAGAAAAGAGGATAAAAAGTGGGCAGGTTGGTCATCAGCACGCTGATGACTGGGGCAAGGGCACTGTGCGCTCGTTCTTCCTCCCCCCGTTCATGTGCGCGTAAGACTGGGCCTCGTTGAATGGGCTTCGCAGCAGCAGCACCGGCCCGTTGATGCAGCGTTTGTCTGTGCCCGAGGAGGGCGAGGAGGGGGTTGGCGAAGGCACCGGGGCCTTGGCACAGGGCTCCAGAGGAACGTTCTCCATGGTGCCCAGGTTCTCCAGGTCCAGCTCTTCTGTGTCTGGTGGCTTGTTCTCTTCGCTGTAGAAGAAGCTCACCTCCTTGAAATTGGGCTCCAGATCGTCCTTGATGCTGCCGATGATCTCCAGGAAAGTGGGACGCATCTTTGGGTTGTACTGCCAGCACATGCGCATCAATTCAAACCTAAACACAAAAACACATTTATAAATGAATAAATAAATACATAAAAATCATACTTTACCAAAGCGACCATTTCAAATATCTAGTACACTGAAAAAAATTCAGTAATTAATTAAGAACAGACTGTAACTTAAGGCCTCTGCATGCTCTTGCAACAAGGCTTTCGCAGATAGCTTTTCGCAGACAGTTGTAATTTATCGTTGAGCGGGGAGTAATAGGCGTGCGCGATGTTATTCACCGATACAACGCAAGGGGGCGCGAAGTCGCGAAATCGCTAGGAGTAGTTGGCGGGTGTGGTTAGTGGAGTGTTTATCCTCCGGTTACTTATAATGACTAGAACTGGAGTCGTATAGATGTCCGTACTTCCTCACTTCCTCGATCAACCGCTCTTCGTGCTGCTCCATCTTTGCTCGTGTTTTTAAAAATGGCGGTAGTGAAAACAAACCAAACCGGGAAAGCAGGGAAGCGGAAGTGCGTGTACAGCGGATGTAGAGTGGACCAATCAGAGCCCTCGTCTGCGACGCTGTCTGCGAGGCTTCTGCGGTGGTCACAATTTTTGGGAGGTGCGCGCAGAGCATCTGCGAAGGTGGGGGGGCTACGCAGACACTGTCTGCGACACCGTCTGCGAGGACTGCGTTGTCAGCATAAATTGGCCTTAAGACTACGTTCAGACTGCACCCTGAAACGACCCATATCCGATTTTCTTGCCCATATGCGACCTGTATCCGATTTGTTATTGACAATCTGAACGACACACATCCGATTTTTTTCACATGCGACCCAGGCCGCTTGGATATGTGGTCCTAATTCCGATGCATATCCGTTATTTTCACATGCGACTGCAGTCTGACCGGACAGGTCGCATTCATGCGACCTCCGTACACGTCATCAACAAGAGACAAACGTCACTATTCTGCGTTGGCTAATCCCGCCTCTTTGGTGGCAAACAACAACAATGGCGGACGACAACTCGGCAGGCGGCCATGGAGATGCTGCAGAAACCTCCGAGGGCACCCAATGGAGGGACTGTGAGGTGCTTGAATTACTTAACATTTGGGGGGATAAAGCTATGCAGGCGAAATTGGAGGGGTCATACCGAAATCGCGCTGTTTTTGAAACAATAGCGAAAGCACTGGCCGAGCGCGGGTACACGAGGTCCTGGCTTCAGTACCAGCGAAAGGTGAAGAGCCTTCGTGCTAAATATAAAGAAGCTAAGGATGCCAACAAAAGAAGCGGCCGGCGTTGTGTGACATGTCCACATTACGACCTTACGTATTACGTAGATGTGCTTATTACGTGTCAGTTTGCGCATGCGGGACACTTTTGGGTCGTTTTCCGTTCATATTGGAGATCGCATACAAGTCTCATACAATTGGTAATGTGAACGGCCTAACAAAAAAATCGGATTTCACAACAAATCGGATATGGGTCGTTTCAGGTTGCAGTCTGAACGTAGTGTAAACCTCACAATGATGAAAGTTTAATTAATATGCATACATTATTAAAAAAAAAAAAAAAAGCCTTTTTGCAATGGCTCTATCTGGCGATTATTCTATCCACATTCACCGGATATGAGCAATCGCATGCTCTGATTGGCTACTCTACAACTATGAGATCAGCTCATGTACCATGAGTAGAGAAAAACAAAATGGCAGAAAGTGTTGTTGAACCAACCAGAACGAAATAAAAACTCTAATTGACACCCCCCCCCCCAAAAAAAATACAAAAAGCAACAAAATATGGAATGAAAGTATTTAATGGTACAAACATATCTTTATTTTTCAAGAATTCTTATAGCATTTTTCACAAATTGCTGCTGTCATTCCGCTGGTTTGTTTATATTCAGGGATGCAAACGGCGGCCCTTTTGGCGGATGCCGCCTTTTTCACGGCTGAATCGCGCAGATCCGATTTTTTTTTTAGGGGGGGCGTTGGAGTGTCTGATTATAATTTCATCAAAGTAAATTCTGTATATAAGCAAATGTCGTTACAGTCCATGAAACATAGGAAGTATGAGAAGAAAACAGTAAATCAGAAAGCTGCGCACTTTTGCACAGCTTTCGTGCAAACGTGTGCAGCTTTCTGATTTACTGTTTTCTTCTCATACTTATACTTCCTATGTTTCATGGACTGTAATGGCATTTGCTTATTTAGTAATTTTAATACAGAATTTACTTTGAAATTATAATCAGACACTCCAACACACCCCCTAAAAAAAAAAAACGGATCTGCGCGATTCAGCCGTGAAAAAGGCGGCATCCGCCAAAAGGCACGCCGTTTGCATCCCTGATATTCTAAGCGGAAATGATTTTGTTGGACGTTCTGTATAAAGTTTTATTTCTCGAATTTGCAAAAAAAAAAAAAGCTCCGTTTCTCAAAATCCAGTGAACGTGGATATTATAAGAGAGTTATTCCACGCAATCTCGTCGTACGTGGCTTATAGCCAACTCGGAGCTACGCGCCTCATCAGCTATCAGCTCATGTACAACTCGATTTTGTGGAATAACTTAAATGGAGTTAAAAAGTATTCTCTCTCTCATATTAAAAAGTATGGAATTCTCTCTCAGTCAAGATCTTTTCCATAGATCCCCTTCTCAAATCTTCTTATACTGTACTTGCTACACGTATAAGATGATGTACAAGTTTTTTTTTTTTTTTAAAGAAACACCACAGTGGGCAGGGCGGTGAAGCAGCATGACTGTGTGGAGTTTCACATGTTCTCATTCACATGGGTTTCCTCCAGGTTCTCTGGTTTCCTGCCAGCATCTAAAATGATGCCAGTAGGTGGACTGGCTATGTTAAGAGGTGAGTGAGTGTGTGGATGTGTGAGTCCTGAATGCCCTGCAATATTCCTACACACAGTGTTCCTGGGACAGACTCCAGATCCACTGCCACCTTGATCAGTGGTTACTAAAGGTGAAAGAACGAATCTGCACAATAACGGAGCTCATCCATATTTACACAATAATATACGCTACAATTTACCATTTGCAAAACTTCCAGGTTTCTCCCTCACTGTTCCGCCTTCAAACCGGGAGGTGTGGCTTTGGGGATAATACCTAATGATTCCGTAAATTATATTATTACTACACATTTATGATGATTTGAATCTATGAAATAAACAGTGTGATCATCAATCTGCAGAATCTCTTAGCTTTTCCTAACTATAATTACATTGTTTTGACAGCAGATGGCACAATAACATACAACACCAGGAATACATGCGACTTTACTCTAGGTGGAAGTAACACAGTGCTAAGGTCCCAAAATGGTAGAGTTATAGTGTAATTGACCGTACAAACAGATTCAACAAGTAATCCGAGCTCTCTTTTTACAAACTGAAGAAAGCTAAAGAAAAGAGAAGAGAAAAATGCTCATAAGTTCATTCAGAAAAGACCTGTGTTATTAACTTTCATTTTTAATAAAAAGAACATTTTAGTTAATAGGCTATTAACGAAGTAAAAAAAAAAAAGTTATCGTGGTTAAGAAATTGAACCAAAAGTTTTATTTATTTAACAAAAAGGAATATTTAAGCTGATAAACAGCAAAATAAATGCTGCTTTTTGTGGTAATAAAATCTTTAATAGTTTTTCAAAAATATTGCAGGAAAATTTGATTCACATTAAATCATCATGAATCGGATCGAATTGTGAACTGGGTGAATCATTACATGCCTAATAAATGATACCAAATTGTAGAGTAAAATCTAATTTCTAGTTAAAGGTTACAAGAAGTCAGTGTCCTAAACCACACTGGCAAACCTACACGGCATACTGGCTGTGCTTTCAGGAAGATATTTTCCAGAATTTTTTTTTTGGCCTGAGACGGACTTTCAAACCAATTATTCTTGGATGATCAACATTTAGAGTGAACTGCAAATTTATTTTCTCAGGTTATTTCTTTAAGGTGAGAAAATACAAATCCCAAGAAGGTGTCTGGGAGAAAAAAAAGCAGTCAGAAGTCTTTCACATCTTCCAAACGGTTGCTGGAAGACAGGCACATTTTAACTTGGACATAATTAGATGCGTCCCTGCTCTTAACAACAGGTGGCAGTGTGGAGAGGAGACCGAATGAAACATGCAGACAGACGACAGCTACATGCCAAACACAGCTGCAATGTTCTCATGACACATACCGAGGCCTGTTGTAGTGCAAAAGCAAACAGAGCATTTGTGATGAAATCACATGGCCAAGCTGCTGAAAAGCCATAAAGAAGTCAAAAGGAACCAGAAGGCTATGGTCCTGCTCCTATTTTGAAAAAAAGAGGAAAAAAAAAAAGATGGCTAGCGTGCGCTGAGGGCCATTCCAGTTCACCACCTTTAATTATACACAAACAAGCTAAGAATATCAGAAGAGTTTACAGACTGCTGCAATAAATACCACCCTTATCCCTGTGCTAGATTCATTCCACTAGCTCACACACACACACAGTAAGAAACACCACAACCATAGTGCGTGCACACATACACAGGGTTCTCCACTGGGAGAGACATCAGCTGACAAGACAAACAACAGTTACAAACACACTCAATCTCTGGCAAACAAAAACAAACTCCGACTCCGAGTGTGGTACACACACTGCGAAACACCGTACTTCAAACACTGTGGCCCACCACTGCGACAGTGGACCCAATGCCCTGAGCTTGTTTTTCCCTGCATGGCCACTTTATGAGTTTCCACTGAGGAGAGAGGTGGAGATGAAGGAGGGAGGTGCTGCAGCACCTTCAACTCAAAATGGCTGCACTCGCAGTTCAGAAGAACCTGTAGAGTTGGTTTGTGTGCGAGGCCACATCCAACAAGATCAACTGCTCAGTTACGGTACGTTTCCCCCCCGCTCTCACTTATATCAGAATGCAGGCAATCGAAGGAACAGGACACTTATTATAAATGTTGACTTCAATAAATAATGAACCCTGAAACAAGGAAGTAAAGAGCAGTGTCTCTCCTCAGGGATTTCAAATAGCATCCTGGTAAACCGTCATTTTCTCATCTCATCTCATTATCTGTAGCCGCTTTATCCTGTTCTACAGGGTCGCAGGCGAGCTGGAGCCTATCCCAGCTGACTACGGGCGAAAGGCGGGGTACACCCTGGACAAGTCGCCAGGTCATCACAGGGCTGACACACAGACAACCATTCACACTCACATTCACACCTACGGTCAATTTAGAGTCACCAGTTAACCTAACCTGCATGTCTTTGGACTGTGGGGGAAACCGGAGCACCCGGAGGAAACCCACGCGGACACGGGGAGAACATGCAAACTCCACACAGAAAGGCCCTCGCCGGCCACGGAGCTCGAACCCGGACCTTCTTGCTGTGAGGCGACAGCGCTAACCACTACACCACCGTGCCGCCCAACTATCATTTTGAAAAAGCATTTTGTTTCTTAGAACCCCAAAGCTGAAGCTCGGTACTAAATATCAAGCAGTTGCGATTTGTAGTTGCTGAGAAAAATGTTATGAAAATTGTGTAAATCCACGCTGTGGGTTTCATAAATATATTCAGTCATAATATATAACAGGAAGTTGATGTGCGACAGACCTGAAAACGGTATACACGGTATAGAACCCCACACTGAAGTTCGGTACCAAGTGGCTATGATTTGTGGTTGCTGAAAAAAAAAAAAAGGGTGTTTCGGACGGATGGAAATATGGACCGACGGACGGACGGACAGAGGTAAACCAGTATAAACCCCACCCCCACCCCCCTCGGAGTGGGATATAAAAATATAGATTAAGACAGAAAATTTACAAAAAAGATGAGTGGTGTTTAAAATCTAATTCTTATTAAACAATTAAGCTATCAAGGTGATTTAGCCATAACTCGGATACTTCTAAAAAGAAAAGAAAACCCATTTTTAAAATACAGCTATGATATAAACTACAGATTCATGCAAATAATTGAAAATAAATAAAGTTGTGTGAGCTCCTAAGATGTCCATCTCTGAAAGGCAGTTTCTATGCAGAATGGACAATTTCGTGGAGGCCACCATTGAAAATATTTTAACCAAATCAGAAAAATCCCCCGATCGTTTCCGGCAATGCTCTGACGTCATTTGGGTGCAAAACACGGAAGCTCCTCATTGCGAGTAAGACTTGAAGCGGTACCTGGCTGGAGAGCATTTCATTAAAAGTTTATATGAAAAAAACCCTGAAATTCCATTTCTCTAACAAAAAAGTGGAGGGGGAAAGAGAATACTGATGTCACTGATGACCAGCGAGGGAAGAGTGAACAGCTGATGTGCTCCTACGTGACTGAATGGGGGGAGGCAGCTTTTCATATTTATATTCCCGGTATAAGCAGTGCTGCCGTGACAGCCTCATTCTGCGAACTGTAACCTCGCTAGACTACCTACAAACAGATCTGCATACAATCTGACTTGCATCTGTCGAAGAGACAAGTGTGCGAGTTTTTCCACGTTCCTGGCAGCGTAAGCACGCTCTCGACTCATTCATGAAAAACTTCATCAGGACGTCCCCAGGCTAGCCTACCGTAATTACCGTGGTAGGCAGTCCTACTCCAGAAAGAGGGTAAACAAACACTGCATTACTATACAGGATTCATGTGAACGTTGCAGCAGGATGCACTTGTACGGAAAAAGGCGGAAATATTGCCAGAAACACCCGAGCTGCAGGTATGGTATGGATTTATTTGGTAAAATTCATACATGTAAAGATACAGTATAAACAGCACCGAGGACAACACAAAGTATAAAATACACTTATTTCCATTCCAATGTGAGCAGGAAACAAAATATACCAGACAATAATACAATTTTGTCAATTTATAAACGATGAAAAAGTCAAACAAACAACAAAAAAAATTACACACACAAAAAAAACTGGGTTTGGAATGGGTCAAAAAAAAAAAAGCCTTGGTAATGACCAACTAAAACAACTCTATAAATATTTTTCACTTCATCTCATTATCTCAAGCCACTTTATCCTGTCCTACAGGGTCGCAGGCGAGCTGGAGCCTATCCCAGCTGACTACGGGCGAAAGGCGGGGTACACCCTGGACAAGTCGCCAGGTCATCACAGGGCTGCACATAGACACAGACAACCATTCACACTCACATTCACACCTACGCTCAATTTAGAGTCACCAGTTAACCTAACCTGCATGTCTTTGGACTGTGGGGGAAACCGGAGCACCCGGAGGAAACCCACGCGGACACGGGGAGAACATGCAAACTCCGCACAGAAAGGCCATCGCCGGCCACGGGGCTCGAACCCAGAACCTTCTTGCTGTGAGGCGACAGCGCTAACCACTGCACCACCGTGCCGCCCCGACACGTGACCAATTCCTCCAGATGACCTATTAACAGTCTACCAGAGACACATTAGTGGTCACATTAGTCCGAGACTACTGAATCGAATCAAATCGTAGCAGATTCAGTAGTGCTGTCGCACATTAAACTGATGCCTTAGGAGTTCATGCAGAAGCCTGAGGTTTTACACCCCTAATTTCTTTACCCTCATTTCATTCATTGTACATTCCCACCCAGCTACTTCTCCCTCACACTTCAAGGTGAGAGCAGGGTGTTCAAGTAAAATTTGTAAAAAGGTCAATCTGAATAAAATTCATTGCTTGCACAAGAATGTACGTATAAGGAACTAATATGAGTGACTGGTGACAGCAGTTACCTTTTAATGCTCAACCAATGCTGACTGGAAATGGCTATAAATAGGTTTATTTGAAGGGCTTACAGGTTGTTTTGTAGTGCTGCTTTATATTACCACTTCAGCCATCACTATGGACTCTGAATGAATAAAGGGGTGTTCGCACGGCAACTTTTACTCCGGTGTAGCACCGGGGCTGCCCCGGTAGAGCGTTCACACGGTACAAAGTTATACCGGCATAGCCCCTGAAAGCTGCTTAAACCGGTGCAAATCTAACCCTGCTCGGGAGGTGGTTTAAGAAATTTACTCCGGAGTAAATGCTAGTTCGCGGGGCAGCACCGATATAAAATGGGACGTCTGAACGCTACAGGTGTCGACTCGCTACACGTGAGGAGAGTTGATTACATACGGGCATTGCATAATTTGCATCCTGGTATTTTGCGCTTCCAAAATGGCGAATATTAACAACAACAGAACTGCGTGTCTTCCAGTGTTGCCAGATTGGGCGGTTTTAAGTGCATTTTGGCGGATTTGAACATATTTTGGGCTGGAAAATGCCAGCAGTATCTGGCAACACTGGTGTCTTCATTCATCCACGTTGTTTTCCCGGCGCTTGGTGATGCCATGACAACCGGGAAAAGGAAGTACATTTTCACGCATGCGCATATTTAATTTCCGCATTATTACTAACGTATAGCGCGGTCGCAAAAATTGCCATGTGAACGCAAGTGGGGCTGCACCGGTGCCAACACGCTTCTCTCTAGTAAGCAGGTTTGTGACGTGTGAACGCTCCACAAAATTTACACCGGTGTAAGATATATCGCAACAAAATACATCGGTGCAGCATCGATGCAAATATGTGCCGTGTGAACACCCCTTAAGACGCATCGGTCTTGAACGTGCCCCAGGATTCTGTTTTCATCATCGACTTTTTTTTAACCATCAGATCGCTAATCGGACCAGAAAGGGTAAATAAAATTGTTACAAATCTAATGAAGCTTGCACATTTGTGACTCAACTTCTCTCGGCCTGTTGTCAGCCTCTTATCCGACCAGCTGCTTTTCGCCAAACAATTTACATTGCTGCATGCGAGTGGATAAACTGAAACAGAGGATCTGCTACAGAAACCAAGGCACGGCGCTTTTTATACATCGAGCAGCTCCACTACAGTATTTTTTGCCCCTCAGGTATTCGGTTGGTCCGATGACGCTTTCCTGGGTCCAAATCTGGACTATGGTCCAACAATTGATGACCCTTACAGTGGAGGAAATAATTATTTGCTCCGTTGCTGATTTTGTAAGTTTGTACACTGACAAAGAAATGAACATTCTATAATTTTAATGGTAGGTTTATTTTAACTGTGAGAGACAAAACATCAAAAAGAAAATCCAGAAAATAACTTCATATAAAAAGATGTAAACTGATTTGCATTTCTTTGAGTGAAATAAGTATTTGAACCCTCTAGCAAACAAGACTTAGTATTTGGTGGCAAAACCCCTGTTGGCAAGCACAGCGGTCAGACGTTTCTGGTAGTTGATGACCAGGTTTGCGCACACGTCAGGAGGAATTTTGGTCCACTCCTATTTGCAGATCATCTCTAGATCATTAAGGTTTTGAGGCTGTCGCTTCGCAACTCAGAGCTTCAGCTCCCTCCATAGGTTTTCTATGGGATTAAGGTCCGGAGACTGGCGAGGCCACTCCATGACCTTAATGTTCTTCTTCTTGAGCCACTCCTTTGTTGCTTTGGCTGTATGTTTTGGGTCATTGTCATGCTGGAAGACCCATCCACGACCCATTTTCAGTGTCCTGGCAGAGGGAAGGAGGTTGTCACTCAGGATTTTACGGTACATGGCCATGTCCATTCTTCCGTTGATGCGGTGAAGTAGTCCTGTGCCCTTAGCAGAGAAACACCCCCAAAGCATAATGTTTCCACCTCCATGCTTGACAGTGGGGATGTTGTTCTTCGGGTCATAGTCAGCATTTTTCTTCCTCCAAACACGGCGAGTTGAGTTAATGCCAAAGAGCTCGATTTTGGTCTCATCTGACCACAGCACCTTCTCCCAATCACTCTCAGAATCATTCAGGTGTTCATTGGCAAACTTCAGACGAGCCTGCACATGTGCCTTCTTGAGCAGGGGGACCTTGCGGGCACTGCAGGAATGTGTTACCAATGGTTTTCTTGGTGACTGTGGTCCCAGCTGCCTTAAGATCATTCACAAGCTCCTCCCGTGTAGTTCTAGTCTGATCTCTCACCTTTCTCGTGATCACTGATACCCCACAAGGTGAGATCTTGAGTGGGGCCCCAGACCGAGGTCGATTGATGGTCATTTTGTTTTTCTTCCATTTTCAAACTATTGCACCAACAGTTGTCTCCTCCTCACCCAGCTTCTTGCTTATGGTTTTGTAGCCCAATCCAGCCTTGTGCAGCTCTACAATCTTGTCCCGGACATCCTTAGACAGCTCTTTGGTCTTGCCCATGTTGGAGAGTTTGGAGTCTGATTGATTCTGTGGACAGGTGTCTTTTTTTATACAGGTGTCAATTTAAGACAGCTGTCTTTAATGCAGGTAACGAGTTGATTAGGAATGTCTAACTGGTCTGTGGGAGCCAGAACTCTTAATGGTTGGTAGGGGATCAAATACTTATTTCACTCAACGAAATGCAAATCTCATCTCATCATCTCTAGCCACTTTATCCTGTTCTACAGGGTCGCAGGCAAGCTGGAGCCTATCCCAGCTGACTACGGGCGAAAGGCGGGGTACACCCTGGACAAGTCGCCAGGTCATCACAGGGCTGACACATAGACACAGACAACCATTCACACTCACATTCACACCTACGGTCAATTTAGAGTCACCAGTTAACCTAACCTGCATGTCTTTGGACTGTGGGGGAAACCGGAGCACCCGGAGGAAACCCACGCGGACACGGGGAGAACATGCAAACTCCGCACAGAAAGGCCCTTGCCGGCCACGGGGCTCGAACCCGGACCTTCTTGCTGTGAGGCGACAGCGCTAACCACTACACCACCGTGCCACCCCAAAATGCAAGTCAATTTATATATTTTATAAAATGTGATTTTCTTTTTGATATTCTCTCTCT
This sequence comes from Neoarius graeffei, assembly GCF_027579695.1. Taxonomy (NCBI): domain Eukaryota; kingdom Metazoa; phylum Chordata; class Actinopteri; order Siluriformes; family Ariidae; genus Neoarius; species Neoarius graeffei. The sequence goes on from NC_083583.1 coordinate 23,634,415, forward strand.
CACTGTTAAAATAAACCTACCCTTAAAATTATAGACTGTTCATATCTTTGCCAGTGGGCAAACTTCCAAAATCAGCAAGGGATCAAATAATTATTTCCTCCACTGTGCATTTATAATTTTTTTTTAATTATCAAAAGGTCTCAGTGGCAAAGATTTATTAAATTCTACCCATAAATCCACACACTAAATGCAATTTAAAAACAGCTTTACTTTTAATCCGTTACTTACAAAAACGCGACAAAACATAAGTAGCAATAGTGCTAAACTGCTTAACTGCTGTGTAAGCTAATGCATCACAGCTCAGTGTAAAAACTTGTTTTGACAGTTTCGAATACAGAGTATTTAGTGTCGCAATACAAACGGCTGATGCAGAATTAATACGACGTCTTTAGCAAAAAAGGTCAGGCTGCCCATGAAGGACTGTAAGCTGCATGCTCATCGTTATCGTCATACTGATACTCCAGTTACTGCTCTTGCTTTGCTAACACGCATAGGTGCATGCAAACACACATGACGCCAGTCCACGCTATTTAAAACTCAGCTGGGTAAAACCACAGTGCGTCTTGTGATATAGCTGTAGCACATGCAGACACGCAGAGGTTGGGTGACTGCTTCAGGAGCCAAGAGCAGCTGGCATGGAAACAGCTGAGCAGTAAGTGGACTCTGGTAGGGAGAAGCATACAGTAGACGCAAGAAATCTAGATGCTGCGTTAAGGCCAATTTTTGCTGACAACCCAGTCCTCGCAGATAGCGTCGCAGACAGTGTCTGCGTAGCCCCCCCACCTTCGCAGACGCTCTGCGCGCACCTCCCAAAAATTGTGACCACCGCAGAAACCTCGCAGACAGCGTCGCAGACAAGAGGGCTCTGATTGGTCCACTCTACATCCGCTGTACACGCACTTCCGCTTCCCTACTTTCCTGGTTTGGTTTGTTTTCACGACCGCCATTTTTAAAAACACGAGCGAAGATGGAGCAGCACGAAGAGCGGTTGATCGAGGAAGTGAGGAAGTACGGACATCTATACGACTCCAGTTCTAGTCATTATAAGTAACCGGAGGATAAACACTCCACTAACCACACCCACCAACTACTCCTAGCGATTTCGCGACTTCGCGCCCCCTTGCGTTGTGGCAGTGAATAACATCGCGCACGCCTATTACTCCCCGCTCAACGATAAATTACAACTGTCTGCAAAAAACTATCTGCGAAAGCCTTGTCGCAAGAGCATGCAGAGGCCCTTAGCTATTAGACGCTGCATTAGCTATTAGACGCGAACTCCATTCATCCATCAGAGTTTCGAGAACGGCTCGTAAGCGATTCATCTCAACGGCGATCTACAGCACGACACTATCTACTATCTAATCTAATTAGACACTATCTAATCCCAATCTACTATTAAAATCATTACTGATATTCAGGTAAAGAAAAGTTAAGCCGTATTCAACAGGAACAAACAGTGAACTCATCTCACCAGCCTGATTTAACTCCTGTACACAGTCCCTTATATCCCAAATATAAAAACACATTCTCTCTCTAAAAATATCCTCATTCTTTTGCTTTGAGGCGTCTTAAATCCAAATGCTGCAGTGTGCTGGCATTGTCTCTCTGTCTTTGTAAACACTCTGATTTCAGTTCAACTCCACCACCATGGACCACGGCGCTTTGACGTGCATGTCTTAGCCTGAAGCAGCATCTCCGTTTCTTATCACTATGGCTAGAAACCGAACGTCTCAAAGCGCGCTTGGAAACAAGAGCAGAATGGAAACCAGTCTGGAACATTTTCTAAAATAATCTCATAGGTAGCAGTGCTGCAAGCTGTTTCCAGTAAACCGTCAGGTCAGGTGATGCACACTTCCATACACCTGCTAGTCAAATTAAACACTGACACACGTAGCACAGCAGAGAGCAGACCTGGGTCTGACATTAAGGTCCATCACGCTTTACTCTGACATTTAAAAGCAAATATAAAGCTGTGCATCCACGACAGGATCAGTCTTCAGAACCCAGCACTCAGGAACTTTCCATCAGAGGAACCAGGATGGATTTTACTTCTTTAAGCATGATTCCAGATACCTTTTTGTTCCGACTTGCACATTACAAGGGTCACTGCACATTTCTGATTTTTTTTTTTTTGCTCGGATCTGATGGTTTATATCAGCGGTCCCCAACCTTTTTTTGCGGCACGGACCGGTTTGATGTCAGACAATATTTTCACGGACCAGCCTTTAAGGTGGTGGATAAACTGTGGTATTTTCTAAATATAGTAATAAACGTGAATCCACTGTGTACTCGTATGCAACTTTATTAGCAGCATCCTCGTAACATCGCGTCAGCAACATAACATGAGTAATGTCCTCTCTCCAACATTCTTGGTTGCTGAGATAAGCGTCTTGACATGCGTCAAGAGCAGAGCATGTGAGCGGAGCGGACGAATTTTGAAAAGAGCGCGGAGCGGGATATTTTTTTTTCAAGGATGGGAAGGATGGAGTGAGGCAATGGCCCGCTCCAGTTTCGCCCCGTTACCGCTCACATCATGAGTCTGAAGCATGCCCAACGTGGCTCAGAATGAACGACAGCGGTGTTTGTTTGCCACCTGCGCTCCACCTGCTCATGATGCGTTTAGAGGCGGCTCGGAAAAACGCGTTTCCACGTGTTAAAAATTAATTAAGTGGTTGTAATGGCTGTAAAAAGTGCGGGGGACAGAGGGCAGAGATACAGGAAGTGCTCCGCGTCCGCTACGCGCATGCGTGCACATATTTTTTGAGCGAGCGTGGAGTGGAGCGGGATGCAATCTTGGTGGAGCGCTGAGCGGTAACGGGCGAAGCGGCATGGTGCGACATTGAGCGGGGAGCGAGCGGAGCGACCACCTCCGTGAGCGAGGACCGAAATTCTCGCTGCTCCACTCCACTCACATGCTCTGGTCAAGCGTGAGTTATAGACGGATGTAACGGAGAGAATCCGGTCATTTTTCAAAATCAAACATCGTTCAGACTCAGATCATGAATGAAACGGAAATAGTGCAGGTTATTTATTCTTTCTGTGTGGCCCGGTACCAAATGACCCACGGACCGGTACCGGTCCGCGGCCCGGGGGTTGGGGGCCGCTGGTTTATATCATCTAACCGCAAATGAACCATACCATTAAATGGGAAAGCACCTGTTCCCTGAAACATCCTGTGCGCACTAGGGATGGCGAAAACTAAAAAAAAATCTTGACCGACCACCGAGCCTCATTAGCCGGTTAAAGTCGGTTAACCTATGACTTTAAACAGGGATGCAAACGGCGCGCCTTTTTCACGGCTCGTGCAGATCCGATTTTTTTTGGGGGGGGGGTGGGGGGGTGGGGGGTGGCGTTGGAGTGTCTGAATACTTTCATCAGAGTAAATTGTGTATTAAAATTACTCCATAAGCAAATGCCGTTACAGTCCATGAAAAAGCCGTGAAAAAGTCGGCATCTGCGCCTTTAGTTTGTGTGGAGAGATATGATCTGCAATAACATGCATTGTTGGCTACAGACCGAAACATACTTTCAGAACGCGCTGGCCAAGGCAGGACGAAACTCGATGTGCCTTCTAATAATAATTAAAAAAAAATAGTAATTTGTAAGCTAAAAAGCCTGCGTCTACACTTTTTTCTTTCGCCGAGTGGCAGCCAATGTTGCCAGATATTGCTGATGTTTTCCAGCCCAAAATATGTTCAAAACCCGCCAAAATCCACTTGAAACCGCCCAATCTGGCAACACTGGTGGCAGCTGTGTTCAACTGGGGCGGGACATGACTGAATGGGTGTTTCTGATTTGTCAGCTGTCTTTAACTGGGGCGGGAGGGCGGGACATGACTGAATGGGTGTTTCTGATTTGTCAGCTGTTGTCCTTACACCGCATGGCATGCCCCAAGCGTTTACAAACACAGAATTCCAGGTTCTCCGCTCCAAAATCGGCAGCTTCAAAACGATTGATTTATTTTTTTTTTCACCGACAACCAAAAAAAAATTAACCGGTTAACGTTGATTCGGTCAACCACCAGTCAAACGGTCATCGGTTAACATCCCTAGTGCGCACACATCGAATTCTCAGATAACGGTTTCAAACACTCCTGGTTTGGTAAGCTCCTTTCAGTTTTGCTTGAACTGATTCCCCAAAAGACAGATGCTGTGACAAGTCATCACTCGGTTTCTGTACTTTTATCCTGTGCTGATGTAGCAAATGATAACTGTGTGCAGTAATGTAATCTATGCACTGATGTGGAGATGCAAACCTGGAAACGTGCAGTTCTTACTCATGATCATTCAAACAGTTCCAAAATGATGGTTCCTTAAAAAAAAATCAAATCGGAGGAAAAGGAAAGACAACTCACATCATATCGGGACAGTTGTCAGGTTTGTCGAGCAGACCTCCCTCCATGACGAAGCGCAGAACCTGCTCATTGGACATACCCTGATAGGGCTGCTCTGCCAAGGTGGCTATCTCCCATAACACCACACCAAAAGACCTAGAGAGAAAGAGAGAGATGGACAAGGTGATGCAGACAGACAAGGTGATAGAAAGAGACAACAGTGTGATAGAGAGAAACAGACAGGGTGAGACAGAGGTAGATGGATAGGGTGGTACAGAGAGAGAGAGAGAGAACAGACGGGGTGAGACAGACAGACAGAGGTAGATAGATGGATGGGGTGATACAGAGAGAGAGAGAAACAGATGGGGTGAGACAGACAGATGGGGTGATACAGACAGAGACAGATGGGATGAGAGACAGATGGGTGGGGTGATACAGAGAGAGAGAAACAGATGGGGTGAGAGAGACAGACAGATGGGGTGATACAGACAGACAGAGAAACAGACAGGGTGAGACAGACAGATAGATGGATGGGGTGAGACAGAGAGAGAAACGGTGAGAGACAGACATGGATGGATGGGGTGATACAGACAGACAAAGAGAAACAGACAGGGTGAGACAGAGGTAGATGGATAGGGTGATACAGAGAGAGAACAGATGGGGTGAGAGACAGACAGTAGATAGATGGATGGGGTGATAGACAGGCAGGGTGATACAGAGAGAGAGAGAAACAGACAGGGTGAGACAGACAGATAGATGGACGGATGGGGTGATACAGACAGAGAGAAACAGACCGACATGGATGGATGAGGTGAGACAGACAGACAGAGAAACAGACAGGGTGAGACAGACAGACAGATAGATGGAAGGATGGATGGGATATGAGAGCGAGAAACAGATGGGGTGAGACAGACAGACAGATGGATGGATGGATGATACAAACAGACAGACAGAAAGAGAAACAGACAGGGTGAGACAGACAGACATAGATGGAAGGATGGATGGGATATGAGAGAGAAACAGATGGGGTGAGACAGACAGACAGATGGATGGATGGATGGATGGATGATACAAACAGACAGACAGAGAGAAAGAGAAACAGACAGGGTGAGACAGAGAGACGGATGGATGGATGGGATATGAGAGAGAAACAGATGGGGTGAGACAGACAGACAGATGGATGGATGGATGATACAAACAGACAGACAGAGAGAAAGAGAAACAGACAGGGTGAGACAGAGAGACAGATGGATGGATGGATGGGATGGCACACACAGAGAGAGAGAGAGAGAGAGAGAGAGAGAGAGAGAGAGAGAGAGAGAGAGAGAGAGGTCAACACAACACACACAAAAGCACAAATAAACCCTGCTTCATTATGGCTGCACAGCTTTGGACCAACTTTGACAGAGCAATAACAATGACATGCTGTTTTAGTGTAGAATTCACAGTAATCTAAGCCACATAATGATACATAATGATGGTACTGCTTTTACAACACCACTTCAACATCCCCACGAATGTAGTCCAGTTTACTTTTTGTCCCATTAGCATTGCCCTGATCTTATTCTGAGAAACTCGACTACGTTCAGACTGCACCCTGAAACGACCCATAGCCGAGTTTTTTTGCCCATATGCGACCTGTATCCGATTTGTTATTGACAATCTGAACGACACAGATCCGATTTTTTTTCACATGCGACCCAGGCCGCTTGGATATGTGGTCCTAATTCCGATGCATATCCGATATTTTCACATGCGACTGCAGTCTGACCGGACAGGTCGCATTCATGCGACCTACAACAAGAGACAAACGTCACTATTCTGCGTTGGCTAATCCCGCCTCTTTGGTGGAAAACAACAACATTTGTACAGTTTTCAGAATTTAAATAGACTTTTATAGAACTGATCAAGCTAATGGTGGATTTGGTAGGGACCTGGATGTTGATCTGTTAGACTGATTAAATAAAACAGTTTCTATAACTGATTTATAACTTAAACCATCCTGTATTACAAGACAAGATTGTTCTGGAAATTTCCAGTAATTTGACACCTTCGGTCTCATTAGTCTGCTGCCCACATCAATCAGATTATTGTGCGAGTTCCGCCGCCGCCACAAAAACCACATCGCCAGGTCTCACCTCATCTCCATGCTTTACTTGCAAACTTGAAGAGTACGCTTTTTTTTTTTGTTTACGCATTACGTAGATGTGCTTATTACGTGTCAATTTGCGCATGCGGGACACTTTTGGGTCGTTTTCCGTTCATATTGGAGATCGCATACAAGTCTCATATAACTGGTAATGTGAACGGCCTAACAAAAAAATCGGATTTCACAACAAATCGGATATGGGTCGTTTCAGGTTGCAGTCTGAACGCAGTGTTAGATCTGAGAAACATCTGCCGGGTTCATAAGGATGTACTTACTGTACAATCATAACAAAGCAAAGTCTGATGCTGGTAACTCGCTTCATCAGCGTCTTGTCTGATCACGGACACTACGATGCTACTTTTCTGGTAGCAAATGAAATATCACGGACAACAACTGAACATAAATGATAAAGAAACAGGATTCTCTTCTGACCACCAAATATGAGAGATCTTGCACTTAATCGCTTAAACGTTAGGAGGAAAAAAAGCAAGTCTAAGCAGCTATAAGAGAGAACTAATCAGATGTTAAGGAATACGGTTTACATCAGCTGCAGCTGCGAATACTATGGTGAAAATCCAGCTGGATTTCTCCCGCAGGTTTCCGCAGAAAAGCCGTCAGATGAGAGTCGCACAAGGTTAATGTTTCTACCTCATGTCCACCGTGATGAGGCTTGCCTGCCAACTCTGCTTGAAACATATAGGAGGAATTCCCCTCCATTTCCTACCACATATATTTTATAATGAGAAATGTGTGCGTTTGTTTAGCCGTATATGTCTTTTGCCCAGTGTAGTTCAGTTTAAAGGTGGAACCTTTTAGAACAAGATCCATGCAAAGCAGTAGAGCTGCAGAATCACATTTCATAATTAATCAGCACCATTTCCAGTGCTGCTAAAATCTTAAATCTTGATCAATCAGAAGGTGTTGGTTTTATACAACAGCACCTCAGATCGCAGGTTTATATGAACATAATTCTTCTAATGCATTGTTTCTATAGAGTAACTGGGACCTGTTATATTGCAGACCTTAAACCTAATGCTGGGCATACACTGTGCGATTTTTGGCCCGATTTTGACACGATTTTCACTCGTGCGACTGTTTTGGAGATCGGGCCGAGTTTTGGCTCAATCGTGCGTCTCGGATCGTGTAGTATACATGGGGTGACGACAAGCGATTAACACCTCACGACCACCTCCCGATCGATCGGATGAAAATCAAACCTGTTTGAAATCCTGGTCGCCCATCGCGAGGCTATCGCACTGTTGAAGCAGTGTCACGAGCAGTGTTGGGCACGTTACTTTCAAAAAGTAATTAGTTATAGTTACTAGTTACTTTTACCAAAAAGTAACTGAGTTAGTAACGGAGTTACTTTGTCATAAAAGTAACTAATTACCAGGGAAAGTAATTATTCCGTTACATTTTGTTCCCCCTCAAAAAAAATCAAATTCAATTAGTGTAATCATAATAAAAGTGAATGTTAAATGTGTTTAATGACTGAAATGGACACTTAACAGAACCAATTAGTAATGTTATCTACACTATATTAATATTTTTGTGGGACAATGTGAGATAAGACATCTATCAAATGTAATATATTTTTGCAGTTATTAAAATTATGTTACTAATTACTGGCCACTGACGAGGACAAACGCTTTGTTCCTCGACATAATGTGCATTGCACGTAAACACTCTTGCCTTTTATTTCAAGTAATGAAAAGTCCTGGCTGTATTTCCAGTGTGAAAGCGCAGTGCTGGTCTGACCGCTCGCCATCGCTGTGTCTTCTGATTGAAAGAGTGCGCAGTAGTGCAGTAGGCGTGGCCTACCTATGTATGTTGTCCAAATCTACTCTGATTGGCTTACTGTGCCGTTGTCTCGTGTCTCCCCGCCCCACACTAAAGCAGAGGAAAGAAAGGCTGAACGAGCAGCATGCCAGATGAGAACAGCGTTAATAAAGTAACGCATAGTATTTTATTGTAAGTAACGGGAACGGCGTTATAACGATGTAAAAAGTAATTAGTTAGATTACTCGTTACTAAAAAAAGTAACGCCGTTAGTAACGCCGTTTATTCTAACGCCGTTATTCCCATCACTGGTCACGAGCCGATTTACCTCGACCTGTCACACTACACATGCGCGAACACAGATACGGAAGAGAAAACAGAGACTTCCGGTCTCCTCCTCCTCCTCTTTTTCACGTTGCAGTTCTGGATACAAGAATCCGATGAGTCGTGTATGGAAGTACAGTGTGAGCAGTCAGATCGCATCCGAGCATCGGATCGTATAGGGTGAGAACAGGAATCGTAAGCTGCGTGCTGTTTACCCCTGCGATTCACTCGTACAGTGTGAGCAGCAGCTGAATACCGCGATTGAAGAAGGGGAAAAAAAAAAAAAATCGCACAGTGTATGCCCAGCTTAAACGAACAGTCCACCGTACTTCCATAATGAAATATGTTCTTCTCCGAATTGAGACGAGCTGCTCCGTACCTCTCCGAGCTTTGCGTGACCTCCCAGTCAGTCAGACGCAGTCAGACGCGCTGTCACTCCTGTTAGCAATGTAGCTAGGCTCAGCATGGCCGATGGTATTTTTTGGGGCTGTAGTTAGATGCGACCAAACTCTTCCACGTTTTTCCTGTTTACATAGGTTTATATGACCAGTGATATGAAACAAGTTCAGTTACACAAATTGAAACGTGGCGATTTTCTATGCTATGGAAAGTCCGTACTATAATGACAGGCGTACTAACACCTTCTGCGCGCTTCGGCAGCGCATTGATACCTTCACTTGGAGTTGTACCATTTTTTTTTTTTTTTTAGACAGGGCGGCCGGACCAGGGCATTCACCCGCCTGGCCGTGCCCGACGAGGAGCGCTCTCGGCCGGCTTGGGAGGCAGACGGCAGCCCCTCCTGGAAGTGTGGTTTTACCATGGGCCTCATGCGGAAAAATGACAAAGTCCCAATTTTACCATGGGGCTCGAGTTGTACCATTTTTTTTTTTTTTAGACAGGGCGGACAGACCAGGGCATTCGCCCACCTGGCCGTGCCTGAAGAGGAGTGAAGGTATCAATGCGCTGCCGAAGCGCGCAGAAGGTGTTAGTACGCCTGTCATTATAGTGCGGACTTTCCATAGCATAGAAAATCGCTACGTTTCAATTTGTGTAACTGAACTTGTTTCATATCACTGGTCATATAAACCTATGTAAACAGGAAAAACGCGGAAGAGTTTGGTCGCATCTAACTACAGCCCCAAAAAATACCATTGGCCATGCTGAGCCTAGCTACATTGCTAACAGGAGTGACAGCACGTCTGACTGACTGGGAGGTCGCGCAAAGCTCGGAGAGGTACGGATCAGCTCGTCTCAATTCAGAGAAGAACATATTTCATTATGGAAGTACGGTGGACTGTTCCTTTAAGACTAAAACGGATTAAAAACATGACATTTAGCAAGGAATAATCACCGATATGGAGCAGCCTTGTGTAAGGAGACTATTCAACATTTACAGAATACAGAAGGAGTCTCCAGTGTCGATGCTTTTAGAGGAGAAGCTGCTCCTTTAAGTTGTCTGCGATGGGAAAGTCTAAAGGCTGGAGAGTTTGTAGTTTCTTGGCGACACGTCGAGCTGCATTTTGTCTCTTGCGTCTTATTAAAGTGAACAAATGACTTGAAAGCTGCTATAACGAGCGATGATAGTTTCATTGATGTTCCGCAACATTAAATCCAACTATAAAAAGTTCAGTGCTGTCCTTTACTTAATAAAAATGATAACTGCTGGCAAACTGATATAGTATAAGAGGAATAAAACACTTCAGGGAAATGCTTCTATTGGAAAATAATGAACTCTGGGGTGCTAACAGCTGTGATGTTGATTAGCTAATAATGACCAGACAGACAGGTTTTTAATCAGGTTTGCTGAGCGACAATGACTCCATCACGGCCTACCAATCATCCATCTCCCTTTTTACCCAGTGGTGCACAGAGAACTTTCTGGAACTCAACGTGGCAAAAACAAAGGAAATGGTATTTCGTAATTCAGACACCACTGTTCTGCCCTCCACTCTCATCCATAATCAGAAGGTTGAACAGGTCAGCCATTTCAAGTACCTGGGACTCACTATAGACAATAAGCTGACATTTGATCAACACATCACTAACATCCACAAGAGGTCTCAACAAAGGCTCTATGTCATCCGCAAGCTCAGTGCTCTCTCTGTCGCCCCTCATCTTCTGTCCCTTCTGTACTCCAGCATCATCCAGCCTATTCTACTGTACTGTTCACCCTGCTTCTATAATATGCTCTCCACCTCCAACAGAAACAAATTAGCAAAAATCACAAACACAGCATCCAAAATCATTCACCACCCCACACGCAACCTTGCTGAGCTCAACCTCAAAGCTGTCACATGCCTCGCAGTGTCAATAATTGAAGACCACAATCACCCTCTTTACCCACTTTTCACACTGCTCCCATCTGGCCGCAGGTATAGGACTTTAAGATGGAGACGGGCACGTTTTAGTAAGAGTTTTGTACCGTCTGCCATCTATGCATTGAACTGCCTCCCCCAGTAACCCTGTATGGACTTTCCTGGACTGGGTAAATAGTGACGGACTGTCTGATGCAGATATGTTGTAGGCCTACTGTCTGAATGGTTTCTTGTCCAAGTGAGCATACTTGATTTGACATTTGATTTGATATCTCTTCAATGTCTTGATGCCTGTCGCTTGTTTTTGTCTGAATGTCTTCTGTCTGTGTTTATACCTGTTTAATGTTGGTTATGTCTTTATTGTACTTATATGTTGTAGCTGTTCCAAGTCTGACAGTTGGTGAAGACAAATTTCCCTTGGGGGGACAATAAAGATTGATCTAATCGAGTGAGCTCCCAATTAATATATGAGCAATTCCAGCGTTATGGACGTGACACTTGAACTCAAAATGGCAACAAATGACCCAGTGCATGTTTTATTGTCTCCCAGTATTTAAACAGGTGTTGCATATTTTAAGGCTGTACCATACTGGAGAAGTGATAGAACAAGAACAATTCCCATAGTACATCTAGGGCATGCCAGAAAATGCCAATAAAAGATGCGTTATGGACGTGACAGAAAAAGTATCACTTTTCTTGGGTGACTGTACATTTTTATCAAACTCTGTGAAATCGTAAACCTAATGTCGAAATGGAGATATCCGTTTGATAGAGGGGTCCAAGGTGAATATTAAAAAATCTTTGTTTAAAATATTTTGTATTTCATGCAGAGTTTCGGAAGGAAAAGTCAGCGTTATGGATGTGACGAAATTCCGTTATGGATGTGACGCGTCTGAAATAGACATGGCATATGTTTAGAAAATCAGCAATTTAACCACCATAACCCTTTGAGAAACTCTCTAAATATCAGCTAAAACTATCAAAGTTCTTAAATAATATTTAGGATGGCTATTGTTTTGCTGTTTTGTGGATTTTAGCATACATTTCTGTGGCTTGTGGCAATAATATAGAATTGTACATGATCAAAGTTGATTTTAGCTTGGGTTTTACATTATAAGAAAGACTGACAGTGACATTAGGTTGGTTACAAATTGGTTCAACTTATTCACATCTGTAAAATACAGGCCTAGGTGATCTCTGGGAGTGGTTTTGATGTATTACATGTTGCTTTATTTTTGCATGGTGAGGTTGACATTTACATGGAATTGCCCATATTTTAACTGCTTATTTGGTTGTATATTGGAGGTTATATCTTTCATTTATTCCTTTTTTGACATTTTAAAAGATGATACTGGATACAGAACAATTTTAATTCAAGCAATTTTCCATTTGAAGGAATATTTAACAGTTAATCCACGCAATTGAGTTGTACATGAGCTGATGAGGCACGTAGCGCCAAGTCGGTTATAAGCCGTGTACGACAAGATTAACAGTTTTATTATATACACATTCACTGGATTTTGAGAAACAGAGAAATAACATTTTTCTCATCTCATCTCATTATCTCTAGCCGCTTTATCCTTCTACAGAGTCGCAGGCAAGCTGGAGCCTATCCCAGCTGACTACGGGCGAAAGGCGGGGTACACCCTGGACAAGTCGCCAGCTCATCATAGGGCTGACACATAGACACAGACAACCATTCACACTCACATTCACACCTACGGTCAATTTAGAGTCACCAGTTAACCTAACCTGCATGTCTTTGGACTGTGGGGGAAACCGGAGCACCCGGAGGAAACCCACGCGGACACGGGGAGAACATGCAAACGCCGCACAGAAAGGCCCTCGCCGGCCACGGGGCTCGAACCCGGACCTTCTTGCTGTGAGGCGACAGCGCTAACCACTACACCACCGTGCCACCTAAATAACATTTTTATTCAACAAATTTTAATGCTTAAAGATGAAGAATGTAAACAAACCGGCAAAATGACAGTAGCAATTTGTGAAAAATGCGATAATTCCTGGGGGGGAGAGGGAAGGAATACGTTCTTACGATTAAATACTTTTATTCCATTTCCTTTTTTGCTTTTGTTTTCGAGTAGAGTTTTTATTTCATCCTCGGTTGGTTCAGCAACACGCTCCGCCATTTTGTTTTTCTCTATTCACGGTATACGAGCTGATAGCCTAGTAGTAGCCAATCAATCAGAACGTGTGATTGCTCATATCCGGTGAATGTGGATAGAATAAAACAGTTATTCCACTCAATCTTGTCGTACATAGCTTATAGCCGACTTGTCGCTATGCGCCTCGTCAGCTATCGGCTCATGTACGACTTGATTTCGTGGAATAACTTAAATGTATTACAAACGCTGTACCGTGTTGATTTCAGAGAGTACAGTTTCATCAAGTACATACATTTCCAAAAAGGAAATAAAGCATGTGATTCTTCTACACATTTATGGGTGTATGCTTAGTAGACGTAAATTTTGGGAGAATTATATCTGTGAAGATACTCAGTCGTCCAGGTACATAGTAATCTGTGGTTGGTAGAAGAGAGCAACTGGACTTGCTCTCTTCAGTCCAGTTGCTCTCTTCTACCAACCACAGATTACTATGTACCTGGACGACTGAGTATCTTCACAGATATAATTCTCCCAAAAAAAACTGGACTCTTCAGTCCAGTTGCTCTCTTCTACCAACCACAGATTTTGGGAGAATTCTTTTCTAGAACATGAACTCCATCAAAACAAAATTCAGACAGTATATACGTGTGTGTGTCTGCCACAATGACAAAACTCCTACACTAGAACTATTGCTGAAAAATAAAAATGTATGGAATGGAAGCTTACCACACGTCAGACATGGTGGTGAAGACGCCGTCTTTGAGGGATTCTGGAGACATCCAGCGCACGGGCAGCAGGCCCTTCCCACCCTTTCTGTAGTAATCTGTCTCGTAAATGTCCCGCGTCATGCCAAAATCTACAAAGCCAGGACAAATGAGGTGAGATTCCACACTTTCTATATAGCAAAGCCTGTTGAGCAGCCAAACAAAACACGGAGCTTATAGGCTTACGTTTGCACAAAGCTTACTGATTAATAACAAAAAGAATCTGAGCATGGCTCGGCCAGACAACCAAAATTCATTTCAACTGACTGAATTTAAATAAAAACACATCTGAAGCAGATGTTGCTGCTTAGCTAAGAGTGTATACATATTTATTAAAACCTCTTTTTCCATTCCACCAGATTATTGTGGACCGGGTGGGTGGTGGGGTATTCTGAAACTACCTCCAATTTTGACAGTGAAGTCTTCAGCCACCATGCAGTTTCTGGCTGCCAAGTCTCGGTGGACAAACTTGTTGGCATTGAGGTATGCCATGCCGTCTGCAATCTCTCCTGCCATCTGAATCATTTTCTTCAGCGGTGGCAAAGGCAGGATGAAAGTGTTCTGAGGATGAGCGGAAGAGGAAAATGAGGAAGGAAGACAGCCTCGAGCACTGACAAAATACATCACCAGCAAGAAGCACACGTGGTTTTGTCACACCATTTTGTACAGCCATGTTTATTCGTTATACAGGCCTAGGAGTGCAGAATTGGCTAAAAGATTAACACATTAATAGGTCATCTGACTGGTCAAGGCTGGAATGGGACCCTACAGTTAAATCTTGCACTTCCTTGGACAGAAGAAAGAGACGCCAAGTACAAATGTTTAACCGGTGAGAATAATATGAAATCAAAAGTGATTGGTGCCAGTCTGTTTCTTTTAATTGCACTTCCTGTAATTGTACTCTGTCAACTCTCAGGGAAGAAAAAAAAAAAAAAGTAGTAATTATCGAAGAACAGTTTGTGCCATGTGCTTCTCCACTGCACAGATGAACCTCATAGCTACCGGTGCACATGATGAGAATAAAATAACTTTATCGTGCTCATCGATACAACCACCAGAGTTACTTAGTCGCAGGTGAATGAGCCAAAGCGCTGAACAAAAGCTTGTCTTTGAGGTACGTGTGCTGGTGTTCATTTTCTACATCATAAACAGCACGTATCCTACAGAGACGTACATACTGTGTCTAACCGGTTAGATAGCTGGCTAAAAAATAAACTCCGACTGATGGGAAAAGGGTAAGTGAGTGATTTTTTAAAAAAATTTATTTTCATTTTTTATTATTGCCATGTCAGCACCCGAAGTTAAATCATGGCAAACACATTTTTAGCAGATACTGCATTTATTTTACAAATAAATAAATAAAGTTACATCAAATATAAAATAAATAAATAAAACAAATGAATAAGTAACTAAATGAACTGCTTTAAAAATACATGTGACAGAAGCGAAGACTTTTGATGGTGGCACCTTCTTAAAAACATCACCCAAGGTATTTTGCGAGTAAAAAAGTTCTCTTGTGGCGCTGAGCCCAGGGCAACAGAGTAAAATACGCTTGATTGTCGACAAGGTCTTGCAAAAATGGCATGTTGGTGGTTCTTCACTTTTGAATAAAAAATAGGTACCCTGTGTGTACATGTGGCTACTGCTTATAAATAAAATAGTTTTCTGATCCCAGGTCCAAACAGTAAATACAGCATGCATATAAATAAATAAATAAATAAATAAAGTACTAGCTTAAGGGAGGTCCGTATCGTGAAATCCCGTGACCGAGGTCTTGAAAGTCCTGAGCGAGGCCCTCTGGGCCGAGGTCAATATTCAAGGCCGAGGTCACGGTACTTCACCATACGGACCGACCTTAAGCTGGTAAATAATATATTAATTTTTTTCTTTACCAAATTCCAACAGAAAATGAGAGCACCCAAAAGGGAAAACCAAGCTGAGCCGCCATTTTGAATCCTCATTCACAGCTGTAATGCAAATGGCTTCCTCCTCGGTATACAAGTGCACTTCCATGGCAGGGAAAAAAAAAAACAAACAAACTACATTTTGCCACCTATGTAGTCCCCTATTTATACAAAATTGAGTCATTCAGGATTCAGCCATGTTTTTGCTCGGCGTTAGCAACAGTTAGAGATTTTTAGCTTTCTCTTGAAATGTTTTCTTTTATTTCTTCTTCCTCAGGGTAGTAAAACTTGCTTTCGCTGTGAACACTGTCGTTATCATTATCCATGCTGCAAAATTAATGCTATTCTCCTGAGAAATGCTGGCAAAAATTTATAAGATTTGTGATAGTCTTTTAATTAATTAATTAATTAATTAAATGTTGACCAAAAACGCTATGTTGTTTGTTGTTGTGAACGAGTGAGTCGCTAGAGGTCCGTATCGTAGGCTATAGACCCGCTCGCCAGCCAATCAGAGCGCAGGATTTGATGGAAACTGGACCGCAAAAAAATAAATACATGTTATCAATTAAACTCGTCTCATCTCTTGCAAGCATCACCAAGCGGTGAGCAGCATCAGGGCTTGGAGTATTTTGGTTACAAATTTTGTTTACTGTGTTTTTGTTCAAAATACAGTGCTGTGAACTAGATCTATTTTCAAAATAGTAAGAAAGCACTTATTCATGAATTGTCTTAGAAGCATTATTTAGTACTAATGAGCACATTTTGTTTCACAAGTGTAAAGATGCTAAAAATTTTTTTTTTTTACTTAAAGCGAATAGCAGAAGTTTGACCAGTTATACTTTTAACTTTTACTCTTAGTTTTCACAAAGGAGCAGATTTATTCCCACAAGGGACTTTTGTAATTCCAAACCGAGCGGCTCGCTCAAAAGATTCCAACGTTGTCTTTGCCGCCTTCTCAAGTTTTTGTTGAATGGCTGGAATTCTTGGCGTAAAAAATCTGCCAAAAAGCTCAAACGACCTTACAAAACCTTTCATTCGACCTTTCAGAAGGACCAGACAAAGGCTGTGATAACCAAAAGATAATTTTTCTTAAAATAAACACCACTTACTTGATATCGAATCAGTAGCTTGGCGAACCACTAGGTGAATTTTGTTTATCTTTTTATCAGCTGATTACCTTCCGATACTAAAGTTATAACGAGGTTTCTCTTATTTCATTTCTGGTTCTGACTGGTTCCGAAGTTTATCAAGAAGTACAACGGGTAATCAAACTTGATCAGGATAAGTGCTGATTGGTTACGAAGTTTCGCTATTGTTGCACTCATTATTACAACACAATGACATAGTGGGCTTCGCCACTCGTTCTTGTGTACCTTTGATAACGCAAGATCAACTGTTCGTATCATGAGATCACGATCTGCCTTTCTGGTGATGGTTATGCTTATGCATATGCACAGTGTGCTATTATTACACTCATTCTTACATTACGATGACATAGTGGCTCTGCTTCTATGAGGCAGTAGCCAGAAAAACTGTAGATGAGCCTTATACAGAGGTGCTTGAAAGTTTGTGAACCCTTCAGAATTTTCTATATTTCTGCATAAATATGACCTAAAACATCATCAGATTTTCACGCAGTTCATGGACAGATGTCCTGACATTTTCCTTTAGAATTAGCTGGTATAATTTAGAATTCATCGTTCAATCAATGATGGCAAGCCATCCTGGCCCAGATGTAGCAAAACAGGCCCAAACCATGATACTACCGCCACCATGTTTCACAGATGGGCTTTCTCCTTGCAACCCTGCCATGCACACCATTGTTGTTCAGTGTTCTCCCAACGGTGGACTCATGAACATTAGCCAATGTGAGAGAGGCCTTCAGTTGCTTAGAAGTTACCCTGGGGTCCTTTGTGACCTCGCCGACTATTACACGCCTTGCTCTTGGAGTGATCTTTGTTGGTCGACCACTCCTGGGGAGGATAACAATGGTCTTGAATTTCCTCCATTTGTACACAATCTGTCTGACTGTGCATTGGTGGAGTCCAAACTCTTTAGAGATGGTTTTGTAACCTTTTCCAGCCTGATGAGCATCAACAACGCTTTTTCTGAGGTCCTCAGAAATCTCCTTTGTTCGTGCCATGATACACTTCCACAAACATGTGTTGTGAAGATCAGACTTTGATAGATCCCTGTTCTTTAAATAAAACAGGGTGCCCACTCACACCTGATTGTCATCCCATTGATTGAAAACACCTGACTCTAATTTCACCTTCAAATTAACTGCTAATCCTAGAGGTTCACATACTTTTGCCACTCACAGATATGCAATATTGGATCATTTTCCTCAATAAATAAATGACCAAGTATAATATTTTTGTCTTGTTTGTTTAACTGGGTTCTCTTTGTCTACTTTTAGGATTTGCGTGAAAATCTGATGTTTTAGGTCATATTTATGCAGAAATATAGAAAATTCTAAAGGGTTCATAAACTTTCAAGCACCACTGTATGTCCAATCCGGCACCTGGTGTTTGGTCATGTCCATAAAGGTGTCTTTTAAACAACAGGGTTCATTTTATGCAAGTTTTTTTTTTTCTTCCAGGACCTTTATCCCTTTCAGTCTGCCACATCTCTAAAATATAGGACGCCAGCTCAGGTCTGAGGTTGACTGATGGGGAAAAGGGTTGCTCCAATGTACTCTCGCAGATGATCATGGGCTCAGTCTCAGGGTTTAATAGAAACAGGAATTTGAAAAACACTTGGATCCTAAATTTGCAGAAAAAGTTCACCTTGTTGGATCGTAGTGTGCGTAGATAACTCTTCAGATCACCCTGCGTCATCAGCTCCATAATGACTAGAGTGGGCTGTCCCTGAGAGACCACGCCAAGGAGACGCACCTGCACCGATCACCACATTAAAAAAAAAAAGAAGAAAAAAGCTTAAAAACAGGCAACAAAATCCAACAAACAGCCATGTAACAGTGAACATAACTCAAACATCATCCCACATACCACATGGTGACAGTTGAACTCCTTCATGACGGAGGCTTCGTTGAGGAATTCGATGCGCTCGTGCATGCTGGCGGACTCGTTCACTGTTTTGATGGCCACCCGGGTTTCAGGCTCATCCTTGACAACACCCTTGGCAATGCCCTCGTACACCATGCCGAAGGAGCCTTGGCCCAATTCTCTGCTCATGGTGATCTTTTCCCGTGCTACCTCCCATTCATCAGGGACATACACTGGCAAAAGAAAGCAGAACTCAGTTGAACCAGGATTCATTATTTACTCCAAGTGTTAAAGGAACACATCAGCAAAAATGCATCTCTTGAACATCTCTTGCTTTTAAAAAATAATAAATGAAAAATATTACAGCTGCCAGATAAGCACTGTACAGACCACATGGCTAAAATCATCACACACTTGCCTCAGAGCAAGTTGGGATGTTCAGCACGTCTTTATATGACGTGATATTAGACAATTTTATTAATTTGTTAGTTACGTTAGAACCTTGGCTCCAGTGAAAAACCGAGGTGGAAGCCTTCAGAAATCTTATGTATTGGCTAACTGACTATATTTTGGCTAAGTAGAAAATTGCACAAATTTTGTTCATAGCCAAAAGTATTCCTTTAAGACCTACGGCTCACGTCACATATTGGTAACATCTGAAAATAAAGCAATAAATATAATCCTCTTCTGAGTAAAACATTGCATAATGGATCCCACACTATGACATTCTCTCAACAGTAAAAAGCAAGTCCAAGAAAAGGGATATTACAAGACTAACACACACACCACAGTTTTTCTGTCAGCTCATGCTTGCTGCACTCTCAAGATCAACTTGTAACCAAAAGTTTGTGGACACATGACCATTACATCTGCGTGTGCTTTTTGAGCATCTCATTCCAGATTTATTTCCCTTTGCTGTTATAATAACCCCCACTATTCTGGGAAGGCTTTCCACTAGGATTTTGGAACATGGCTGTATGGATTTCCTCATTTAGCCACAAGAGCATTAGTGAGGTCAGGCACTGATGTTTGGCAAGGAGTTCCCCGGGGTGCAGGCGGCTCGGGTGTCCATACTTCTGTTTTCACCATCAGCCCATACTGCTTTAGACCTCACTCACCTTCAGTCGCACTGAGGTACTCTGGGTTGACGGACGCATACAGAACTCCATTTCCCAGCCTGTCGCTGTTCCTACAAATTCCAAAAGAACATTTCTCATCTGCTGAAAGCCACATTAAATACATTTAACAGCGTTTTCGAACAATTGCTCTGTTTTTTCCCCCCGATGAGCTAGCCTAATGAAACTTCACCCCAGTCTACACTCGGATAAAAGGAAAAAGCAGACGGCAGTGTTTCAGACAAACCCCTGAAGCTCGCACTAAAAGTGTGGAGGGGAAAAAAAGAGAGGAAAGAAAAAAAAACCCCAGTGCTTCATTAGCGCTGCGCAATTACACACTGAGTGGAAAGAAAAGTACAACCAGGCTTCTTTAAGCTTAGCTTAAAAATAGTGTTGATGCTAATTGCAAAACATACAGGCTTATGACAGTCCATAAATTGCATACCTTTTCTTACTGACCACGAACATGGTCACTGCAAGGACCACCAGGATCAACACAATGGGGATGAACATTAAGTAGAGGAGGTTCTCATAGCCTGCATTTTCAGAAGCAAAATGGGTAACAAATGTTATTCTATTTGGGTTCTTATAACGTTTCTATCGAGTGCTCGAGGTGGTCATAACACAACACAACACTACAATTACACAAAACCCTGCAATTATGTGTAATTTAACTGGAGAAAACAGTGCTGTTTACAAAGCAAGGAAGGTAGTCCTGTTGTGAAAATGACCATCGCCAAATCAAGTCAATGCTATATGTATAGTGACTTAACAAGAGACACAGTCACAAAGCAGCCGGACAGAAAAATACATTTTAAACATGAACTTAGCGTTTACTTACGTTCGCCCTGAACGATGTACAAAGCTAAGGGCTGCGTCCACGAGCCGTTTCGAGCCAGCGAGGTGGCCCTCACACGGACGGAGTAGTTCCCAGGGCCAAGGTTAGTGAGCCGTACACCTCGATGTTCCTTATAGTGTTGACGGGACACACACTCGTGCTTCTCCAGCTGAGACACAAGGTCACAAGCATCAGCGTATGAAACAAATCGCAAGCTCATCATCATATTTATTCTTAATATCATCATTTTAAATATTATATTTGTGTTTGATGTCAAAATGACCGATTAAGTGATGACCGGAAAGTTTGTGTGAAAATCTCATCTCATCTCATTATCTCTAGCCGCTTTATCCTGTTCTACAGGGTCGCAGGCGAGCTGGAGCCTATCCCAGCTGACTATGAGCGAAAGGCGGGGTACACCCTGGACAAGTCGCCAGGTCATCACAGGGCTGACACATACACACAGACAACCATTCACACTCACATTCACACCTACGGTCAATTTAGAGTCACCAGTTAACCTAACCTGCATGTCTTTGGACTGTGGGGGAAACCGGAGCACCCGGAGGAAACCCACGCGGACATGGGGAGAACATGCAAACTCCACACAGAAAGGCCCTTGTCGGCCACGGGGCTCGAACCCGGACCTTCTTGCTGTGAGGCGACAGCGCTAACCGCTACACCACCGTGCCGCCCTTGTGTGAAAATAAAATTGAAAATTTAGTGAGGTGTGCCACATACCGTACAAATCCCATTTGAATTAAGACTGATAAAGATTTCATGACAAAGTGCTCATCAAGCAGTGCGACGCTTCTGAGGGTTTTAGGGAAGTTATTGAGTTTAGTACAGGTACAGCCGTACATGCAAGTTACAGTCAATGCTCAAAGGCAACTTACCCTGAAACAAGCGCTTATAGTCTGTACTCAAGTTGAGGGGGATGGAATAAAAAATGGTCAAAATCATCCCCCCTCTAAAACGGGCATCCCCCCTCCCTTCCCTTGAACAATTTTATCAATAAATGTGGACATTACTTCTATTTAACACTGGAATTAGAAATGCCATTCCACGTAGCTTTGCTGAAACTGAGCACACAATAAGCTACCGCGAGAGAGGGCACGCGCAAGCCAAGCGTTTGAGGAGGTGACATTCAGTTGGGGTTCCGTTATTTATTTCATTCGGCATCAGTGACAGCAGCGGATTGCAGCATCATGGCCAAGCGGAGTGGACAGCAAGACCTAAGCAAGTTCGGATTTAAAATCGCAAGAAAAAACATTTCAGGAGGTAAGTCAAGTTACGAATATCAGTCACACTTTCTGTGAGCCCACTATCACGCTGTAAAGTTACCGATATGTAGCCTAATTTGTGGGCGGCAGATAACAACACAGCTATCATAATGAACGTTAGTTTGTAGTCTAGCCAGCTATCGATAGCTTACTCAGGTTCATGTTAGCTTTGATTTCTTGTATAAGACCATTAATTTAATCAGCCTGGACGTTCATTTGTTATTCTTCAGGCAACAAAAAGTGCTATTCAAGACAGGAAGACTAAAATAAACGACACTAGCAGTTTTGAAGGCTTCATTGCCTCATTAGAGAGCCGGTCACAACATGCAAGGCTGATTTACAATTTACTGTTGCTTGTTTTAGCTTATTGGTTCCCTACCTACCTCTGTATTTAACTCAATGTTCAGCTTTGAATAAAAATTCTATTGACTTGACATGAAAAGATTCAGTTGTTCATTTACATTGCCTGCTGAGGTTTTAATAAATTATTTACCAAACGATTTAAAAGGAGCCTACCATGATTATGAAGTTACACTTCAAATTTGTCATGTGCATTTCACCCTAATATGGAGAATGTGGTAGGTATGTCAGCCAGGAGACTGACTAAATATGACACGACATCCACACTGTGCATGTTTTACAGTAAAATACCAGTGTATTATGTTTTTTACAACAATAAAAATGGTACACAGTGTGTACTACACACTTTATCAGCACAAAATACTGTAATGTCTGGTAAATGAACAAGGTCCACAGACCTACGTCGTGTGCAAACCCTCCTAAAAGCAAACCAGTTTCCCACCGACGGACCGACCGATGGGTCGACACGCGACTAAAAATTTCACCATCCCCCCGGTTCGATTTTACAACTCGACCACTGCTTATAGACTACGTTCAGACTGCACCCTGAAACGACCCATATCCGAGTTTTTTGCCCATATGCGACCTGTATCCGATTTGTTATTGACAATCTGAACGACACAGATCCGATTTTTTCACATGCGACCCAGGCCGCTTGGATATGTGGTCCTAATTCCGATGCGTATCCGTTATTTTCACATGCGACTGCAGTCTGACCGGACAGGTCGCATTCATGCGACCTACACGTCATCAACAAGAGACAAACGTCACTATTCTGCGTTGGCTAATCCCGCCTCTTTGGTGGAAAACAACAACATTTGTACAGTTTTCAGAATTTAAATAGACTTTTATAGAACTGATCAAGCTAATGGTGGATTTGGTAGGGACCTGGATGTTGATCTGTTAGCCTGATTAAATAAAACAGTTTCTATAACTGATTTATAACTTAAACCATCCTGTATTACAAGATTATAAGATTGTTCTGGAAATTTCCAGTAATTTGACACCTTCGGTCTCATTAGTCTGCTGCCCACATTAATCAGATTATTGTGTGAGTTCCGCCGCCGCCACAAAAACCACATCGCCAGGTCTCGCCTCATCTCCATCGCAAACTGCGCTGGTGTTTCTGCACCTTGAGCCAGTGCTGAGAGAAGTTGCAGAATTCAGCTGGCTATAAACAATCTAAATAAATATTTATAAAAATGTAGAAAAAGTTTATTAATATGACGAAATAAATATGTGCAAATTATTAAGCCTGAATTAAGAGTTTGGTAATACAGCGGCCGTATCCCAAATGACTGCCTACTGAAGCTCGAGTGCACAATATAGAGTTTAAAAATCCATTACTTCCTAGTAACATGTAGTGGACTTATATAGAAATTAGAGACATATTTAGGAGTCAACCCTCGTTACAAGGCTACACGTTTTCATTTCAGTTCAGAAACAAAAACACACACGAGACCCCACACTTTAACACTAACCAGATAATTAAACAAACAAAAAAAGAAATCATTAAACTTGAAGAGTGCGCTTTTTTTGTTTACGTATTAGGTAGATGTGCTTATTACGTGTCAATTTGCGCATGCGGGACACTTTTGGGTCGTTTTCCGTTCATATTGGAGATCGCATACAAGTCTCATATAATTGGTAATGTGAACAGCCTAACAAAAAAATCGGATTTCACAACAAATCGGATATGGGTTGTTTCAGGTTGCAGTCTGAACGCAGTGTTAGTAAAGCTTAAAACAGACTGTATTAAAATGAGGTGTACGTCACATGCACGGAATTTTTAGTGTGACACCCATGAACAAGCCAAATCCCTCTCTGTGATTTACAGTCGTGTTTGAAAGTTTGTGAACCTTTTAGTTTTTATATACTTGTGCATAAATATGATCTAAAACATCATCGGATTTTCACACAAGTCCTAAAAGTAGATAAAGAGAACCCAGTTAAACAAATGAGACAAAAATATTATACTTTGTTATATATTTATTGAAGAAAATGATCTAATATTACACATCGGTCAAAGGCAAAAAGATTGTGAACCTCTCGGATTAACAAGACGTTTGAAGGTGAAAGGAAAGTCGGGTAATTTTAAATCAATGTGATGACAATCAATCAAATCAGGTGTGATTTGATTTGGAGTAGGTCATGTATTCGCAAGTTTTTCATCATACAAGCATGATAAACACATCGACAGAAACTATATACTTTCCTATGTGCCCACTGCCAAATAATATGTTTTTTTTTTTAATTATCTAAATTAAATGAAACATAAAACTTGTCACCTTACTCAGTCACACTGGAATCGGCGCACTGAGCGCCCACTTACACATTCATAACAGACTATTCACATGGTAACAGCATGATGATCACTTTCACTCTTTCGCTTGGTTTCTCTTTTGCAGTGGGAACGCCCACCGTAAACAGGATAAAATCTGTCAGACATAGTTCAGGCTATTTGGAGGGAAAACTTGTTTCACGATGGCACGCGGATTTTATGCGCTGCGGATGATTCAGGACAGCGATTCAATTCACGATTCAGGACAGCGATTCGGTTCAATCTTGAGAACTGCGACACTGATGATGAGTGGTGCCTTTTTTTTTTAAACTTCGACTCGATCCAGCCAAAGATCAACTCGAGTAAGTGTAAATATTTCTTCTGTTTATTATGAGCAGATCGGTTGACGTGTACACTGTACTGCATACACAGGAAACATGACTGAGCAATTTTTCCAGAGTTAAATGTATTTTCCTCAAAAATAGCTAATTTTGCTCCATTTTGAATTTAGCGAGTAAAATTAGAGTAACTGTGGCTCTGAACTGAGTAATATAGTATAAGAGTTCATTTCAAGACAC
Organism: Neoarius graeffei; assembly: GCF_027579695.1. Lineage (NCBI taxonomy): Eukaryota > Metazoa > Chordata > Actinopteri > Siluriformes > Ariidae > Neoarius > Neoarius graeffei. The sequence goes on from NC_083583.1 coordinate 23,659,569, forward strand.
ACTGAATAGAGTCAAATACCAGATAAATGAAGCTGTTGTAAAAATCAGTCTAAGGGTGTATTCAGACCAGGATAGTTCGATAGTTCACTTGCTTTGGTCCGAACCAAATGTTTTTTTTTATTTTTTCATTTGTGCGGTTCGCTTTCACACTGTACATTTTAGTAAGCGGATCAAAATCTGTCAACAAAGCCACGCGCCCTGAGGTCGTTCAGCTATTGGTCAGAGACGACACGCGCACAAAGCGTTAAGTTCAAAAGTAGTCATGGTGGCTTTCCGTGCTGTTATTCTTTTTAATATAATCAAAGCTATATGTTTTTTTTTCCAGTTTTTACTGTTTTCACAATTGTGCGATTACTATGTTGTTGTACGCAATTTATCAACGACGACGACAAAGGGCAAGGCGGCTACGGAGGATAGCGCTGATGAGCGCACATCATGTTGTGACAGTTCTGGCTCTTCACGCAGTAGATGAATTTCTTTTTTGCGTCGCTAGTACCGCCACTTTTTGAAAGAATGTCCCTGATTTTAATGTAGGTCTGATGGAGTTTCTTCACTTTTAGCCGACATTGTTCTGGGGAGCGCGTGAACCCCCTCTACTTCATTTTCTCACTGAATACAGCAAACACGTCGGCATTTTTGTGTGTTCTCTCCAAAAGCTCAGATATGTGGACATCTGCCCATATATCCACAAGCGTGCGTGTTTCTTCCTCTGCCCACGTTTGCCCCCTACTCATTTTTTGTACTCGCCTACCACTGGTGACTGAACGACCCTTGACAACCGAAACAGTGTTTGCACTTTGCGGTGGAGTGTCAAGACTCTGTTTCCCATAATGCTTGACAAACGACGGAAGCTCCCGAGGTACAAAAAAGCAAAACTGTCGGATTAGGTCCGGTCTGTTTTCACACCTCCAAAAGGTCCGCACCAGGGTTCCTTTGGTCCGGACCGAGTCCGACCTTGCAGCTCGGTCTCGGTCCGCTTGTTTGGTCCGGACCAGAGTTCGGTGGTTTGTATTCAGACCAACCCAAAAGGTCAGGACCAAGGGAAATTTGGTTCGTTTGGTCGTTTGGTCTAGACCAGTGGTTTTCAAAAGGTGAGGCGCGCCTCCCCTGGGGGGCGCCAAAGAGTCACTGGGGAGGCGCGGAGAAACACTTTATGCCTAGTTGTTAAAATAATAAGAGGTTTTCAATGTGCACAAGTAGCCTAAATCTCGGAATATGTTCTTTCCGATGACATTATTAAGTTGACATCTGTTAAATTCAGGTTTTCATGTTTTTTTCCTGTTGTTGACGTGAGTTCAATTTTACATTGGCGTCTGTTTAATTCATGTATTAATATATTTTATTATATCACATTATTTTATTATCATATTTTATGAATGAATTTTAGGAATGTTTTTTTTAAATGGATGTAGGCCTACTTTATTACAAGAAAAACAATTTGATACATTAAACAAAAGAAGAAAAAACATGTATTGGCCTATCAGTTATTATTGAAACACACCTGTGTGGGGAATATTTAGGTTTGGGTTGGGGGGGGGGGGTTAGGGGGGGCTCGGTTGTCTTGACCTACTCCAAGGGGAGGCTCGCATTCAATGAATTTGAAAACCCCTGGTCTAGACCAAACAACGTAGGTGTGAATACGCCCTTAGAACTGTGTTGGAACGTGTGAAAAAAACATGACCTTACCCATTGGGACTTGACCTGATGGGATTAAGAGTTGGCAGTGGGAGGAGTTTTCACTCTTCTCATTGAATGGAATGGAAATTTTTACTCTTCTCATTGAATCCCCCTCCCACTGCCAACCCTTTATCCCAAAACAACAGGACAATTTTTTGGATGGCCAGTTAATTGTCCAAATCAATGGAGCAGATTTAAGTTTTTGTGCTTGATACATTCTTAAGTCTGAACAGAAACATCTCAAGTGACCAAAACGGTTCAGCACAATGGGTAAGATCTCCCCCCCCCCCATATTCCAACACAGTTCTAAAACTGCTTTAAACATGTATCTTTTTTTTTTTAAAGTATAATCACGACATACATACTACATGGATATTATTGTAGCTGAACTTGTGCTGAATACAAAAGGTTAAATTACTTTGAAAATAATGCTTAGATTTGTTGAAATTGACTACAAAATCAGAGCATGCCAGAAAATACCCTCAGACCCCAGAGGGTTAAAGAACAGGGATCTATCAAAGTCTGAGCTTCACAATACATGTTTGTGGAAGTGAATCATGGCACAAACAAAATAGATTTCTGAGGACCAAAGAATAAGAGTCGTTGATGTTCATCAGACTGGAAAAGGTTACAAAACCATTTCTAAATAGTTTGCCTCCACCAATCCACAGTCAAACAGATGGAGGGAATTCAAGACAACCATTATCCTCCCCAAGAGAGGTTGACTAACAAAGATCCAAGAAACCAAAAAACCAAGAGCAAGGCATGTAATAATAAAGGAAACCAAGGTAACTTGAGCAACTAAAGGCCTCCATCACATTGGTGAATATTAAAATGTTCATGATCCCACCATCAAGAGAACACTAAACAACAATGGTGTGCATAGCAAAGCTGCAAGGGGAAAGCCACTGCTCTCCAAAAAGAACACTGCTGCCTGACTACAGTTTGCTCAAGATCATGTGGACAAGAAGGCTATTGGAAAAATTGTGTGGATGGATGAGACCAAAATAGAACTTTTTGGTTGAAATGAGAAGCATTATTTTTGGAGAAAGGAACACACTGCATTCCATCATAAAAACCTTATCCCATCTGTGAAACATGGTGGTGGTAGTATCATGCCTTGGACCTGCTTTGCTGCATCTGGGCCAGGACGGCTTGCCATCTTTGATGGAACAATGAATTCTGAATTATTCCGGCAAATTCTAATGGAAAATATCAGGACATGTCTGTGAACTGAATCTCAAGAGAAAGTGGGTCATGCAGCAAGACAAGGTTTCGAAATGGCCAATTCAAAGCCCTGACCTTAATCCAATAGCAACGTTGTGGGAGCAGTTCGTGGGGGGGGGGTTAAAAAAAAAAAACACCCCAAAAAACCCACCAACGTCCCAGGGCTGAAGCTGTTCTGTACAGAGGAATGGGCTAAAATTCCTCCAAGCTGATGTGTAGGACAGATCAACAGTGACCAGGAACATTTAGCTGTAGTTATTGCTGCACAAAAGGGTTACAACAGATACTGAAAGAAAAGGTTCATATACTTTTGCCACTCTCTGATATGTAATACTGGATCATTTTTCCATGATAAATAAAATGACCAAGTATAATATTTTTCGTCTCATTTGTTTAACTGGAATCTCTTTATCTACTTTTAGGACTTCTGATGTTTTAAGTTATATTTAAATCAGAAATGTAGAAAATTGTAAAGGGTTCACAAACTTTCAAGCACCACTGTATACAGAGATGGATCCTGTGCTTACTGATAACAACAAAACATCTTCCTCCAGGACAAACAGTCATTTTTGAATGTTCTTTTACTTTGGGCACACTTTTGTTAACAGAACCTGCTACTCTTCTGAAAAACAACGTTTCAAGCTTAAGGTACCTTGTTTGGGGCATTTCTCGGAAATAATAACTTATGAGAAAGTCCATACAGATGCAACAGCTTTTATTCTATCCACCTTCACTGGATATGAGCAATCGCACGCTCTGATTGGCTACTCTACTACTAGAATACATCAGTTCATATATCGTGAGTAGAGGAAAACAAAATGGCAGAGCACATCAAGTCAGATACTGTATAGAAATTTATCAAAGTATTTGAAAAAAAAACAAAACCACACAACAAACCACAAGAAGACAGTCATCTATATCCCCCGCCCTACATATATACCAACTATATACCAAGTTTCAAGATATTACTTGTCACATGTTTTAAGTTCTGCTGCAGGAAACCAGCCCTACCTCTTTACACGGACCTCAGCAGCCCATGGCATAAACCAGGTGAGCTAAAAATAAAAATTTCTCACATTTCTTAGTATCAAAAGGCACATGTACATCAACACATAGACCAACTTTCAAGACCATACCACTCATAGTTTTCAAGTTCTGCTCCAGAAACAAAACCTACCCCCAAGACTAACCTGAAAAACTAAGTCTGAAATTGTTTCCATGGAAACATGAAAAATTAAAATTTCTTTAGTATGAAAAGGCACATCTACATCACCTTGTTAACATGTATACCAAGTTTCAAATCCGTATCATGAATAGTTTTGGATATATGCTCCGGAAATGAACATTGCTCTTAGAAACGAAGTCAAAATCTATTTTTTTTTTTTATGTAAAAATTTGAAAAAAACTTTTTTTTTTCAAAAATCAAAAACAGCAAAAGGCACCAGTTCACATGTTGCTTGATATGTATACGAAGTTTCATGAATATATCTTCAGTAGTTTTAAAGATATGGCCCGGAAACAAAAACGTGACGGAACGGACAGCCGGATGGAACCTGTTTCTACATCCCCCGCCCGATAAAAACAGAAATCGCTAAAAGAATTACAGGTAGTCGTCGACTTATGACTGCGTTTGGTTACGACTGACTGGTTGTAAACCGATCTGGTCGTAAGTCAGCCTATATTAAATGAACGCAAGCGTATTGTGATGTGTGATGATACTGTAATCATCTTAAAGTCTTATTTTATCAACATTTTCTTATTTCATTACCTTGGCTCATTATTTGGTTTAAGTCAAACACTGCATACTACACTGCGTACAGTACAATTCGTTTAATATGTGCAAAACAAAAAATACGAAATACAGGCGTGAAAAATAGAAAACATTTTAGTTCGAAACATGCCAAAATACAAATGTAAAACATAGCAAAATACAAAATTTAGTGACCGCTGGCATCACTGGTGCTTGGCTGTGGGTCGTCTACGTCATCAGCTGTTGCAGCGCTCGGGCTGGCGGGAGCATTTGCTCGTTTCATAAACCAGGAGCTGGGGCGGAAACTGCATGACGGAGTGCGCGAGGGAGCGCGAGAGAGACTGCGCATGTGCCTGGAGCTGGGGCGGAAACTGTCGTACGCGGCGAGAGGCGCTGCCGGGAGCTGGGGCGGAAACTGTCGTATGCTCAGCTAGCTCAGCTGGGAAACACTTGCCAGTCCTAACCAGACGGTCGTAAAGTCGATCGGTCGTAAGTTGCATAGGTCGTAAGTCGACGACTACCTGTACAGTAGTTCCCCCCTCAATATATCCTATTCCCCACTCCAGCCCAGTTGGTGGCAGTAATGCACCTTTAAGTCGGTTTGCCAACCGCAAAAAAAAAAACCCTAAAGAAGAAGAAAATGGCAGAACTGTGTTGCTGAACCAACCGAGGACGAAATAAAAATTCTATTCGAAAACAAACAAAAAAATTTTAAAAGCAACAAAATATGGAATGAAAGTTCTTGCCATCAAAGACTTATCTTTTTTATTTTCAAGAATTATTACAGCATTTTTCACAATTTGCTACCATAATTTTGCCAGTTTGTTTACATTCTAAGCAGAAATGATTTAATTGGACATTTTCTTTAAAGTTTTTATTTACTGAATTTACAAAAAAAAAAAAAAAACGCTCTGTTTCTCAAAATCCAGTGAATGTGGATCGAATAAAACAGTTATTCCACTCAATCTCGTCGTACACGGCTTACAGCCGACTCGGCACTGTGCACCTCGTCAGCCATCAGCTCATATACGACTTGATTTTGTGGAATAAGTTAAAAAGCATGCGAGAATGAAGAGATGGATCACCTCGCCTCCCAGGTGGAACTGGATCTCGTAGAGCAGGATGAGTCCGTTGGGTTGTGCTGGTTCAGGCCACTTCACAATCACAGAGTCATCCAAACCCTGCCACGTCACTGGGCTCGGGATGTCATCAGCTTTGTCTAGGAGAGGCAGAACAGAACACATTAGCCAAAATAATACACACCGTCATGAAAGAAATATTCCTCGGTTTTGACACTGACTGAAAAGTAATAGTACTGCAACTTTTGAGCAGGAGGAGTGTGTTTAATCCAGTTCTCCCAGCAACACACACGAACACTGTTTACGGTCACCTCACCTGCCGGTTCAGTGCGGGGGAAGGCGAAGGCAGGAGCACTGCACTGCTGGATCTCGTCGTTGCAGGCATGCAGGTCGATGCGGTACACAGTGAAAGGCTGCAGGCCATGAATTTCAGTGCTCGTCTCTTGCACCTTTTTCTCATGAAACTCGCGCACATATGGTTCTGAGGTTGAGGAATTGCCCTCACCTAGGCTCCCGCTGGCACCAAGCAGCGTGTGTAGGAAGGTGGAATTAGCCACTCCTGACACGTCCCTGCGCTGACGGAGGTTCGGTCTGAAAGGAAAAATTCAAATCGGTGTTATGATGAGAGGCAGGGCTAGGAGTGGGAGTCGAAATTGCACATCACTATCCCCCCCTCCAACAGCGCATGTACGGTACCATGTACATCACAGTACTCTGGTGGTTCTCATTCATTTTATATCTGCCTGTAACTCCCCTAAAATTTAGGCAGGATTTCTCAACCCATCCCTTTACAATTCCCCCTTACAGCAACATGAAAACTTTTTGGCTGCATACTCCACTTCGGCTGTAAACACATTACAGTGCTGCGACTCCGAGCATGTTCGTACCTTTCACGGCTAACATGACACTGCTGACCAGAGCCATTGTCTTCTCGGTTTTAGCGTCTACAATTTTGCTAAACTTTGATAGAAACGGTATTTGAAAAGCTTTACTGTTCCCCCCCCCACACACACACACAAACCCAGGTCTGATTTATACTGGTATAATGGCCTATCAAAGCAAAGAGCAAGTTTAAAGGCCAATTTATGCTGACAACCCAATCCTCGCAGACGGCGTCGCAGATGGTGTCTGCGTAGTCCCCCCACCTTCGCAGGCGCTCTGCGCGCACCTCCCAAAACTTGTGACCACCGCAGAAGCCTCGCAGACAAGAGGGCTCTGATTGGTCCACTCTACATCCGCTGTACACGCACTTCCGCTTCCCTACTTTCCCGGTTTGGTTTGTTTTCACAGCCGCCATTTTTAAAAACACGAGCGAAGATGGAGCAGCACGAAGAGCGGTTGATCGAGGAAGTGAGGAAGTACGGACATCTATACGACTCCAGTTCTAGTCATTATAAGTAACCGGAGGATAAACACTCCACTAACCACACCCACCAACTACTCCTAGCGATTTCGTGCCCCCTTGCGTTGTAGCGGTGAATAACATCGCGCACGCCTATTACTCCTCGCTCAACGATAAATTACAACTGTCTGCGAAAAGCTATCTGCGAAAGCCTTGTCGCAAGAGTATGCAGAGGCCCTAAGCCTCGGTCACAACCGGCCGTACGTGCTCCTACGGCCGGTCTACGTGCAAAAAACGCAAGAAACGCACGGAGGGCGTGCGTTAAACGCATGGAGGGCGCGCATGTGACGTGCTGATTTTCGAGCCGTAGACTGGCCGCAGAAGTTCTTTGTCATGTCAAACAAACTCTACGGGCGCTTACGGTTTTTTCAGGTTGCAAGACAAACTTACGGCCAACGTGTGTCTTTCTCCATGAAAAAAAAAAAAAAAAAAAAAAACGCAGCGATTTGGGAAACGCCAAAAATCGCACGGCCAAAAAAATCGTACGTCCGGTTGTGACCTAGGCTTTATCTCAAGTGATCAGAAGAAGCGTATTAACCAATTAGTATGTATGCGCATACATGTATGCGTGTGATGGTCAAGGGAATGGGGTGTCAACCTCCTGGCTGTTCTAATCCGCTCCAAGGGAGTCAAATCACTCATTTCTTTGCCAAAGCAAGCATGGGCTCTGTCCTCAGATGATCTGGCGAGGATGCTACCTCCCCCTCCAAAGGTCCTCCATATACACGCACACACAAACACAAACCGCCACAGCTGGTTTCCATTCCTTTAAACTCTCTCACACTGGAGCGCTTTGTCACTGCAACGCAGACAAACACAGTGTTTCTCACGCCGGCTGGACATTCACATCGCAGGCCAGTGTACCACAACAATGTCAGATTCAACTAACGGAGAGCAACAAGATCGCCTTTTCTCCAGCTTTTGCTCTGCCAGGAACAAACATACTCGTTCATTCATTTTTCCTCTCCCTGTCATTCACTTCCTCGTCCCCTGATCAACCTCGGTCAGCCTCCCTCCTCATCTGTTTTTCCTCCACTCAGCCTCTGCATCTTTCTTTCTCTCCAGCTTCAGGTCCCCAGCTGGCCCCCCTGCCTGCGGAGAGGCGGTTGTTGATCAGACCCACTCTCCAGCTGGAGGGGATATTCCCTTTATTTCATCGCTATTCCAGATGGCATTACTGTGCATTTCCTGGCAGCCGGTACAGCCCATGCTGTTTGCTGGGGAAAACAGCAACTGAAAGGATATGATTTCCTTTGCTCTCAATCTCTCTCTTCCTTTTCAGGAATTCTAAATTTGAGGCACTTGCTTCTTTTTTTCCTCAGTTTAAAAAAAAAAAGTGCGAGCGAGAGAGATGCATACAACATATTAGGCATTAGCAGAACTACAGACATTTTGTAAACTCAGCAGACACCGACCGACATGGACTGAAAGATGAGACAGACGAGAATCTCTAATGATACAACAACGTAATGTCAAGATTCAGAAGTGGTCCTGCGTCCTCAAGTCATTTTGTTCCTACTTTCCTTTAAAAATAAGCTGGAGTGTTAGATCACTTCCAGACAAACAGATACTTCACCAGAGCCAGCTAAGCTCCAGACCAGAGAATTAAAAGGAATGCACAATGATTCATTATTGTGTGCGAGAGTGTGTTTGTGTGTCCACCAGCCGATAAACAGCTGGCAGGTAATGTGACGCAGATGTGGTCCCCCATTACAGCCCAGAGCACGCCGTATACTCGTCCTCAAATATCAAAAACACATTCAGGCTGAGAATCCTTCATTTATTTAGCATAAGCTACATCAGGGTGGATAAATAAGTAACCCAGGCATCTGGGACAAGATGACTTTTGGTACAAGCAATTAGTTTTTTTTAAATTATTTAATTTTTTATTTTTTGTAGCTGCCCAGTGCACAAGAAAGATTAACAAAAAGAAAGAAAGACAAAAAAACCTATACCTTATGAAAATGAAAAATTTAATCTTTCAAACAATTTGCCTACACAACTCCAATATATTCAAACAAAGATCCAGATGACCATAAGACATCACGATCATGGGGCACCATATGATGGCTGAACACTGATGGCACTCCGAGTACCACTTTCTAACAAGTTGGGATATGCAAAGAAAAGAATTTCACTCTACTGTAATGTAAATGGGCAGCACAGTGGTGCAGTGATCAGAGCAAGAAGGTTCTGGGTTTGAGCCTCGCAGCCAACTGGGACCTTTCTTTTTTTTAAAGATATTTTTTTGGGCTTTTTTCACCTTTATTGGATAGGACAGTGTAGAGACAGGAAATGAGCGGGAGAGAGAGACGGGGAGGGATCGGGAAATGACTTCGGGTCGGAATCGAACCCGGGTCCCCGGATTTATGGTATGGCGCCTTATCCACCTGAGCCACGACGCCCCCGCCAACTGGGACCTTTCTGTGTGGCGTTTGCGTGTCCTCCCTGTGGGTTTCGTCCAGGCACTCCAGTTTCCAAAGACATGCGGATTATGTCAACTGGCGACGCCAAGTTTCCCCATAGGTGTGAACGTCAATGGTTGCTCGTCTCCGAGATAGGCTGGCGACCTGCCCAAGGTATAGCCCCACCTCTCACCCAAAGTCACTGGAGACTGGCTAAAGCTTGCCCCGTGACCCTGATGGATAAGCGGTATAGATAATGGAAAGATGTAATGTATTAGAATGGCATGGCCAATTTCTTTAGCTTTTGTTATATAGATTTAGGTTCGAGATCAAATTACAGCTTTGATTTCCTGATATCAAGATGCGTTTTTTAAAAACCCTCAGAGCACGACACCTTTTATCCGAACCCACCCATTTTTCAAGTGGTCAAAAATACTGGAACATATGACTGACAGGGGTGTCTTGTTCTCCAAGTGTGGCCTGTTAGAACGACTGAATGTCGTTCTCGGGTCGGAATCGAACCCGGGTCCCTGGATTTATGGTATGGCGCCTTATCCACCTGAGCCACGACGCCCCCGCCAACTGGGACCTTTCTGTGTGGCGTTTGCGTGTCCTCCCTGTGGGTTTCGTCCAGGCACTCCAGTTTCCAAAGACATGCGGATTTGAGCCCTGAGTTTCACCCATGAAGACTGCATTTGTTGTTAAAAAGGATAAACCAAAATCATGACCAGAGAGCTATCTGTGGGAGAAAAGTAGGCAAATTTGGAGCTGAGAAGAAAAAAAGAAAACTCAATCAGAGCCACTGCACAAGCACTGGGCATGGCCAAGACAGCATTCTGAAATGTCCTGGGGAGGGGGACGGACCAAACTAGTATTAGCAACCAACCAGACGTCAAACAGATCAGCCAAAGAAAACAGCAGCAGTTGATGCCAAATATTGACAGCTGTGAAGAAAAACCCAAAAATAAGTCGGTGACATCACCAACCTCCACAGGGCAGGGGTGAAGGTATCATAATCTGATGTTCGGAGTAGAACTCGAGAACAAAAATAAAAGAGATTATACCACAAGATACAAACCACTCTTCAGCAGTTAAGAATGGGAAGGCCAGATTCCTGCTGGAATTCACAAAGCAATACAGAGTTCAGCCACAAAAGTTCTGGAACCGAGATTAACCTCGATCAAAGTGACAGAAAGGCCAAAGTGTGGAGGATCTGCTCATGATCCAAAACACACAAGCTCATCACTCAAGCATGACGGAGGTAGTGTCATGGCTTGGGCTTACGTGGCTGCGTCTAGAATGGACTCACTAATCTTTATCGAGGTAAATCATGATGGTAGCAGCAGAAAGAACTCAGAAGTTTACGAAAACATGTCTGCCAATTTACTGAGAAATACATCCAATCTAATTGGCAGACACAATGACCCAAAGCACACTCCCAACACAACAAAAAGCTTCATCGGGGGAAATGTGGAAGGTTTCAGACTGGCCAAGTCAATCATCTTAGCCCAACTGAGCATGCGTTTCGCCTCCTGAAGAGGAGGCTGAGGGGAGTAATCCCCCCAAAACAAATAAGAGCTGAAAGAAGGTGCAGTACAAACCTGGAAAAGCATCACAAAAGAAGAATGGAACAGCCTGCAGTCACCCTCACCACACTTTAGTCTTTATGTTTGTTTGTTTGCTTGAGTCAAGACTTTAGTCCAAGTTTTAGTCAGAATTCTCTCAGACAATTTCATGACGGTCTTTGGTACGACCCGACTGAGAGTATAACCCGTGATCTCCAGGTCGAGAGGCGGACACGCTAACCACTAGGCCAACTCGCGGTTTGCCTGAATAGACCCAGCTAGTTCCTCTCATCTCTATGCCTCAGGGTATAATGAACAGAGATTTCACTAATGTTCGCCAAATAGTTTTCGCATTTATGGTGCTAAAATTCAGTCCATGAAATAAAAGGTCGTCGATGAACATCAACACTTGTTCACAAAATTAACGCTGACTGCTTAATTTCTGTTCCAATACTTTTGCTCGCCAACAGAAGGTGCCATGTTCTAAGTTGTTTAACACATCTAGATGTAAATATCAGGAAATTAAAGCTGAAACTCTGTTCTATTGTCTCATTTCATCTTTTGATCTCATTCCCAAATGTTTTCAGTGTACAGCAAAAACAAAAGGGTTGGCTTTACTGTTACTATACTTTCGGAGGAGACTGTATGTGACAAACGAGATCATCGGTAGCTCACTCTGGCCCCGTCTAGTCCAGAAAGAACAATCTAAAGTGGGCCACCTTGTGCAATAAACGTTGCAAGCTATATACACTACATATAGAAGCTATATACACCCTAGGAATACTCACCTATTTGCCAGAAAGACTCAAAATCGGTGAAGAATTGAGGGAGAAGCAGCGATGCGTGTGTGTAAACTGCTTGTTCGGGCTTAATTACTTCATATCTTCATTATTAATTGAAATTATGCACATTTGGATAGAAGCTATATGCACCCCAGGCAGACCTACCTTCCTGCCAAAAAGAATTTAAAAAAAAATTGGTGATTAATTGACAGAGAAGCAGCGATTTTTGTGAAATGTGGACTACGACGGACGACAAACACCACATGATGGCATAAACTCATCGCCTGTTGGCTGGATGAGCTAATAAAGGCTTTTTTCCTTCTATATAAAAAAAAAAAAAAAAACACTTTCTGAGCAAATATCATGATGTTTGGGATTATAGACAACTGTGTTTTTCATAAACAGATTAAAACAACCAGGGAAGCCATGGCATAATGGTTAGAGAAGCAGCTATGGGAGCAAAAGGTCCTGGTTTGATTCCCTGGAATGGCAGACGTGCCCTTGAGCAAGGCACCTAACCACCAACTGCTCCGGCTATGTTGTACGTCACTCTGGATAAGAGCGTCTGCTAAACACCTGTAATGTAATGCAACAACTAGTGATTAATTTAAGCCTGCAGAGGACCAGGTAGAAATTAGTCTATTACGCTGACAGCTATTATTATCGGTGTATCAGGGAGCAGCACATACACCATTATGGCCAAAGGTTTGTGGACACCTGAACGTCACACCCGTATGTGCTTGCTGAAAATCTTTCAAATTTAGTCCACTTTTGCCATTATAATAACCGCCACTCTTCTGGGAAGACTTTCCACTAGATTTTAAAGGTCCCATGGCATGAAATTTTCACTTTCTGAGGTTTTTTAACGTTAAAATGAGTTCCTCTGACCTTCTTAAGTCACCCCAGTGGCCAGAAATTTCATAATGTGTAAACCAAACTATGCCCAATATTTGAGAATGGCGCGTCAAAACGGCGCGTTGAGAAGCACTTCCCTTGCCGACGTCAGCAAGGGAGATGATCCCCACGCCGCCCCTCTGGATTCCCACCCACTGTATGGATTGCCCGCCCAGCTCAAAAGTTGCCACCAAACATGGAAATTGCGCTGTACATGGATGTGACAACACAGAAAAGAGTCTGTTTTTACTGCCGACGGGAGAGCCCCTGAAGACGCAGTGGCTTAATTTTATTTACTTCAATAATACGCCGTCGAGTCTACCTAAGACGGTGTATGTTTGTCGGAAGCATTTTCCTGATGAATGTTTCCACAACTTGGGACAGTACAGGGCAGGTTTTGCACATCAACCGTCACTGAAGCCTGGGTCCGTACCAAGCATCCCTGCCGCATCAGCCACAAACACCGAACAAGTAAGTGTATAACTGTTAAGTCGTTTTGCTGTGTTTTAAAATCGGTGCCACGTTAGCCTTGCAATGGCTACATTAGCTGTGCAGCTAACCGCTTCCTGCAGTTAGCCAGGTACTCTGCGCTACAAAACCAAAAAGCATGCAGCATGCTCGGTTATAATAGCCAATCAAAACAGTTTTTACAAAGACACCCACATTCTTTTTTTTAAGTCACTCGTTCATTTTATTTGTTTGTTTGTTCAGTAAAAACCCAAACATTTGTTGAATTTATTTTATTTTCTCGCGTCGCACCTTAATGACGTCAGCACGCGGTATTTTTCCCTTCGCGGTTTGTTCCTTCTCTCTCGCCATAGTAAGACACCCACATCCGCTTGTTCTGACCCACTGGAGGTAGCGTCACAGTGCTGTTAGCCAATCAGAGGTAACTCGTTTACATGTCATGAATATTAATGTCAGACCCGCCCCCACCATCTACCCTTCCCCGTCTCCTGCTTCTCATTAGCAAAACGACGCACTGGGAAAAAACGCTGAAATGGGGCTTTCTCCCAGGAGGCTATATCTACGTGCCGAGGGTTCATTTCGAGAAAAGCTGCGGATATAACATCCGGAAACCTCCACGAGCCCGTTTAAAGCATCAACAAACCACCATGCCATGGGACCTTTAAATAAATCTAAAAACATGCTCATACTCAAGTTCCTTTTGACACACTTGGCATTGCTTGACTTTGTTGTATGCCAGTTGTAGAAAAGAAATGAAAAATCACATTATCCGGTGTCAACCAGATACGAATGGGTTCCCTTTTGATTCTGGTTCCTCCGAGTTTCATACTCATGTCACCTCAGGGAGTCTTTCCTTGACACGGTCACAAAAAATGAGTTGAAAATCTTAAAAATTAAAACCTTATCTGGATTTCTGTCAACCTGTTTTGTGACACTGTTCACTGCAGAAATAAAAACTGAAACTGGAATTGAATCTTGGAGCGTGGCTGTGGGGATTTGTGTTCATTCAGCCGCAGCGCATTAGTGAGGTCAGGCACTGATGCTGGGTGAGGAAGCCTGCGGTGCTGTCAGCGCTCCAGTTCGTCCCAAAGGTGTTCAGCGGGGCTGACATCAGGGCTTGGTGGAGTTCCATTTCACTCTTGGCAAACCATATCTTTAATGGACTTTTGTGCATCATGCTGGAACATGTTTGCACCTCTTGGGTCCAGTGAAGAGAAATTTTGATGTAACAGCAGGCAAAAACATCCTATATAAATGTGTGCTTGAAAAGCCCCCCCACACACATGGGTGTGAGGGTCAGGTGTTCACATACTTCTGGACATCGCATATGCCTGATTGAGTTAAAGTGCATATCACGGGTAAATTCAGGAGCAAGATCAATGTAATACTCCTATTTTATATTAAACTTTGGTCAAATATGTGTCACATTTTTGTGCAATTTTTTTTTACCTTGTGCAATACCAGAAATATTCAGTTGAAATCAAGCCATTTGAGGTGAATTGGTCCGCCTCTGAAAAAACTTGGCATTTGGATTTCCCAGGAAACATTGATTTTCGTGACGTCGCGTGCGGGACGCCTCCCTCTGAGTCAGCGCTGGTTTGTTTATGAGAAAACGACCTGCTGGTTTTCTGAAAATTTCTTCAACGTTATTGCGTAATTATTAAAATGGTTAACAGATGTACCGTAGGAGGGTGTAGCAACACCAATCATGATGGGATTAGTACTCATCGTTTTCCAAAAGACCAGACAATGAGAGAGAAATGGGAGCATTTCGTGCGAGGCACCCGGAAACCAAGGACCAAAGCAGAGTCGAGAAAAAGACCAAGAAAATCGGCGATTCACAAGTTGGCTGTTGTCAGGGTAAGAAATAATTGACATCTCATTATATTCTTCATCCAAAGGTGAAGTAACATTGCGCTCAGGTGACAATTCCATATTTCAATGCAAAATCGCTAGCTGCTAAACTTGGTCTACACAGGCTGTGCACTGAAACCGTACAAGCTCGTTCAGCCTGCTGGCGCTTCCGCAGATAACGTCACGAATCTGGCTCCAGACTCCTTTGGGATTTTTCCAGATGCGTTTTGTTATTTTCTTTTTTTCTTCTGTAGACAGATGGCCTTGTGCAAAATTACCCTTCTGGATGAGTGTGTAAAGGGACATACTTTCATATAAAAAAAACCCCCACGAAATTGGTCCAGGATATGCACTTTAACATGCTTAAATCAGACTAGAGCCCTGCACTCCCGCGGGGGTCCCGTGGGATCTGCGGGACCCGCCGCAAAGCAGTGCGGCACGGGACAAATTTTGAAAGCTCATTGCGGGCGC
This sequence comes from Neoarius graeffei, assembly GCF_027579695.1. Taxonomy (NCBI): domain Eukaryota; kingdom Metazoa; phylum Chordata; class Actinopteri; order Siluriformes; family Ariidae; genus Neoarius; species Neoarius graeffei. The sequence goes on from NC_083583.1 coordinate 23,675,143, forward strand.
GGGCGGGAGGGGGAGTGCACAATGTGGGTGCGGGTGGGAGAGGTGATAAGCTGCAGTCCCGCTAACTAAAAACGTGTTTAAAATAAAATTTATAAATTATTAATTTATGTCTATCGTATATAATTTGTGCTGGATATTTTATTTGGCATTAATAAAACATTTTAAGATGCCTATGGTCTAATCTCGCGTACGTTTCCGATTCCTTTCCGCTCTTCCGTGTTTGAGATCTCTGATCATGGCAGAAGAGCAGAGCTCCTCTAGTGAAGCTCGCAGTGCTTCAGAAGTAAGTGCTGCTTTAAAGAGAGGTACATTTACCGTTAAAAAGTCAAGAGTATTAGTCCTAAGTATTAAAAAAAAGTATTAAAAAAGTATTAACTAGTATTAAAAAGGACTGTGTATCGCACAGATTGTTCAATTTAAAGCGAGAAATAGACAGTGTATAATCTGAGGAGCTGGTTGTGGTTGCGCAGCACTTCATATGAGAGGAGAATGAAATCGCGGTTGGAATCATAACGCCACAGACTCGGAAGTGGGAGTGCGAGTGCCCAAAGCGAGAGCTGTCAATCAAAGCGAGAGCTGTCAATCATGAGCGCATGCAGCGCTCAACTTGGAATGTGTCAGCAGAATGTCAGAGTCTAAACAATAAAGTTACAATAAATGAAGGATCGGTCAGTGGAGAGCTCAGCTAAGCTCGGCATGTTTAATTCCCCAAGCCAATGACAAGAACTTTCGCGAGAAATAACGTCATGCGGGATTTGCAGGCGGGAGCGGGACAAAATATGGCAGGCGCAGGCGGGAGCGGGACTGAAAATCATAATTCTTTGCGGGAGCGGGACTGCACAATGCGGGAGCGGGCCTGAAAGTTCTGACCCGCGCAGACCTCTAAATCAGACCATAACTTGGTAGAATGTAGTATACTGTTGCAAGAGGGTAAGAAAAAAAAAAAACCCTGTTCAAATAGGGGTGTGCAAAAATATCGATACGGCGATATATCGCGATACTTTGTCTTCCGATTCAATATCGATACTCAAAATTTGAATATCGATATTTTTTCAAATAATAAAATCATGTTTCAGACGGGTTGTAAATCCAGTACGACTTCCGCACCTCCGCTCCGCGAGGTGTTGCTGTGCCGCTACCTCACTGCAAGGCACTCTTCGTCTTCTCTTTTTTCCCCGGCGGTTGCAGTGAGGAAAAAAAACAGGCAAGCATGGCTCTTAAACCTAGAGACGCCGCCGAACTTTAAGGCAGATGTTTGGAGGCACTTTGGATTCCAAAGGAAAGGAGAAAAAAAAAACAGTGAGCCGGACAAAGAGAATGCACTTTGCAAAACCTGTTTCGCTCCAATTAAATTAAGATGCTCCAATTAAGATGCCCACTGCACTTTTCAATGTGTTTCAGACAGTGCGTTGTTCCTGCAAAATAAGCACAAGTGAAATGTTCTCAGGTACATGTTCTCAAGTTTACAAAGAACAAATTGATATTAGTGTTGGCACTGAAATGTATGTGCAGTCTGCAGTGCAAGTTTTAAGTTTTCATAAAACAATTTGATTCTGCTTGTTAAGCAGCACTGATGTGTCCATGCTTACAGAAAAGTTGAGAATACTAGCACAGAAATGGGAATTTTCTGTATGTTGTAGTGAAGCAACTCTTGGTTTTGCCAGCAGTGGAATAGAGACAAATACATGTCTGGCAAGAGTGTGTAGTCATCAGTGTTGGGCACGTTACTTTCAAAAAGTAATTAGTTATAGTTACTAGTTACTTTTCCCAAAAAGTAACCGAGTTAGTAACGGAGTTACTTTGTCATAAAAGTAACTAATTACCAGGGAAAGTAATTATTCCGTTACATTTTGTTCCCCCTCAAAAAAAATCAAATTCAATTAGTGTAATCATAATAAAAGTGAATGTTAAATGTGTTTAATGACTGAAATGGACACTTAACAGAACCAATTAGTAATGTTATCTACACTATATTAATATTTTTGTGGGACAATGTGAGATAAGACATCTATCAAATGTAATATATTTTTGCAGTTATTAAAATTATGTTACTAATTACTGGCCACTGACGAGGACAAACGCTTTGTTCCTCGACATAATGTGCATTGCACGTAAACATTTTTGCCTTTTATTTCAAGTAATGAAAAGTCCTGGCTGTATTTCCAGTGTGAAAGCGCAGTGCTGGGCTGACCGCTCGCCATCGCTGGGTCTTCTGATTGAAAGAGTGCGTAGTGCAGTAGGCGTGGCCTACCTACATATGTTGTCCAAATCTACTCTGATTGGCTTACTGTGCCGTTGTCTCGTGTCTCCCCGCCCCACACGAAAGCAGAGTAAAGAAAGGCTGAACGAGCAGCGTGCCAGATGAGAACAGCTTTAATAAAGTAACGCATAGTATTTTATTCTAAGTAACGGGAACGGCGTTATAACGATGTAAAAAGTAATTAGCTAGATTAATCGTTACTAAAAAAAGTAACACCGTTAGTAACGCCGTTTATTTCTAACGCCGTTATTCCCATCACTGGTAGTCATGTATGTGAAATGTAATTTTACAGTGGTCAATAAATTCTGATTTTCTTCAGTGACACAGATATTGTGATGTGGTTGAAATTTCTTGCAATATATCGATTATCGCAGAATCGCTGTACCGTGATATTATCGTTATCGTGGGCAAAATATCGCCATAGTATCGTATCGTGAGGTATCTGGTGATACCCAGCCCTATGTTCAAATGCGTTTCATTCTGCTCCTTGTTTTGATTTGATTTTTGTGAATACTGAAATATCTGAACTCACTTTTTAAATGCAACACTGCTAGGAGTATTTTGCAAAGTCAACCTTTCAAAGACTTAAAAAAAAAAAAAAAAAAAAAGTGATACATTTTTGCCATACCATTCATACTATTAAGCTTGCAGTAAGAAAGCCTGCACTACAGGGCTTATTACTTTCAGCTTACCCCGAGGTTCACTGGGTTCACTCTCAATGCTAGTTTAATGCCAAGGAAAGTCAGGCAAATGATGCATAAATACCAAACATCTCAAGGTTGATCTGTCTGGGTGGGAACAGACAGGGAGGATCTTGTGATGGCTTTTGCTCGACTGTGACCGTGTCTAAGGACAAAACAAAGGCCTGATAAGAAAAACAAATTCTCTCTTATTATTTCCAAACCCTACCTGGGCTGGAAGATGCTGTTGTGGAGGAAGTCCTCAAAGACTTTACGGTAAATGTTGTTGTCACTGTCCTGTTTCTTATCTAGTTCTGATTTTTGGCAAGGGCAGCAAGAGGTTTTGTTCTCCCCTGCCGAGTCTGAAGTGGTGGGCTTTATGTTCCCAAAGATGTTTGCCAGTCCTGTAGGGAATCTGACGGGCATTTTCAGCTCTGTGAAGACAGAGGAGGAAAATGTTAAAATATGAGAAAACAATTCTTTATAGCTACCCGGGCTGGACAGTAATGGCTGAAATGATAATCATGAGCATTTTTCTCAGTATTAAAGTCATAAGGGGTGTTCACACGGCACATATTTGCACCGATGTATTTTGTTGCGATATATCTTACACCGGTGTAAATTTTGTGGAGCGTTCACACGTCACAAACCTGCTTACTAGAGAGAAGCGTGTTGGCACCGGTGCAGCCCCACTTGCGTTCACACGGCAGTTTTTGCGACCGTGCTGTATGATAGTAATAATGCGGAAATGAAATATGCGCATGCGTGAAAATGTACTTCCTTTTCCCGGTTGTCATGGCATCACCAAGCGCCGGGAAAACACCGTGGATGAATGAAGACACCAGTGTTGCCAGATACTGCTGACGTTTTCCAGCCCAAAATAGGTTCAAATCCGCCAAAATGCACTTAAAACCGCCCAATCTGGCAACACTGGAAGGCACGCAGTTCTGTTGTTGTTAATATTCGCCATTTTGGAAGCGCAAAATACCAGGATGCAAATTATGCAATGCCCGTATGTAATCAACTCTCCTCACGCGTAGCGAGTCTACACCTGTAGCGTTCAGAAGTCCCATTTTATATCGGTGCTGCCCCGCGAAATAGCATTTACTCCGGAGTACATTTCTTAAACCACCTCCCGAGCAGGGTTAGATTTGCACCGGTTTAAGCAGCTTTCAGGGGCTACGCCGGTATAACTTTGTACCATGTGAACGCTCTACCGGGGCAGCCCCGGTGCTACACCGGAGTGAAAGTTGCCGTGTGAACACCCCATAGTTATTAAGGCAATCTAGAAAGAAAAAGTCTCTATTCCTCATGAATTGAGGAAGTCATTATGATTAAAATACATGAATTATAAAAGCATCAGAAACCTTTTTGTTGATCAAACACAAGTTAAAAAAAAAAAACCCGGATTCCTCAAAAGTATACAATATATATTACATTACATAGTTTTACACCAGACCTTTAGAGCAGTAGTTGTGCTGGTAGAGCTCAGGGTCTTCTTCCAGCTGTTGCCAACGAAGCAGATAGTAGATATGATTCCCATTGGGAAAAACAGGAGGAGACCACTGAACCACCAGGCTTGTGGATGAGTTTGAGTAGGCACGGATATCAACAGGCATTGTAGGTACTAGAGGAACCCAAAAAAAAAAAATTACACCATTTCACAGACCACTGTATGATTTTGAAGACGTGTTCGCATCCCGTCTTTACCTTTAGGCTTAGTGACGATATAAACCAACTCGCTCTTGGCCCCCAGAACGTGCGTGTCTATATCCTGCACTACCAAGGTTGCAGTCTTCAAAAAGATGGCGTATTGCGTCACAGGTTTAAGGCCTGAAAGAAGGACTTCAGGGTTTCTGCTTGGGTCCTGGGGCAAGTCCACATCCACCATCATCCAGCTGTTGGACCCACAACCATCCTTATCTTCAAACTCTGAGATGTTCTGAAAAGGCCTGCGTGTCACAGAATGGAGCCGTCATATAGACCTTTACAGAAGTGAAAACGAGCTCACGTGGATAATAAAGCTGGACAAGGGTTAAAACATAATGGGGCATGTGGTTTTAGGAAAATAATCAACAGTGAGGTGGCCTGGCATGAAGCAATGTTACTTTTACAACCACAACTCTGATTATTTATCAAAAAACACAGCAACTCGCAAAGTGGTTTATTTCTCTTATACCACAGCAATTTGCCAACAATAAAATAATAAAATTATATATACACTTAGTTAACTCTAAATGGATCAAATACGACGAGAGAATGACAAGTCATATTTGATCCATTTAGAGTTAACTAATATTGTTCTGTACCGCGAGTTGGCCTAGTGGTTAGCGCGTCCGCCTCTTGGTCGGAAGATCGCAAGTTCTACCTCACGGTCGGGTCATACCAAAGACAATCATAAAAATGGTACCTACTGCTGTCTGGCAAGGCACGCTGCAATACAGATGTGAGTGGTGAGTCAAACTCTTGCGGTTACCAGAGGACTAGCCCCCCACTGCAACCCTAGCTAGGTAATAGGCGAGAGGGAGGCCGAGGGCTACAGAAACTAGCCTGGGCCTGCCCATCCTAAGCGTGACGCAACATGAGGGCCTGTTGCGAGCTTAGTCTGGCCAGGCAAGCTATCTACAGCTCTTCCAAGCTCCCGAAAAATCGGGAGCCGATCAACTTTGAGCATCTCCAACGGCCCTGGGTAGAGGCGTGTTCAAGGCAGTGACGTAGTAGAACTGCGACCGGAAGCCATAGATTGTTTACAGAATCTATGCCGGAAGCGCTTCATTCACTAGAAACATTACGAACATGGAGCAAGTTCTCATTGAAAACGGAGCAAAGAGCAGCCCTGGAGGTATTTATTGAAAGGAAGGACGTTTTCGCCTTGCTCCCGACCGGCTTCGGTAAGAGTTTAATCTACCAGTTAGCCCTGTCGCATCGCATACGTCAGAGGAAAGAGTGATGTGATTGGTTTAAGCTTCGTCACAGCCTTTTCTGGCTTCGACCAGTAGCAAACTGAGGCATTTCAGGGAGGCGGGTCAACCACGTACTTTGGGAAACGGTTGGGCTTAATATCTTTGCCAGACCAAATGCTCGCAGAGCTTTGAAATCGCGTTAGCCAGACTATACGGAAACAGGGATTGGCACTGCCAATCCGGAAGGACTTTGATTGATTTGAATATTGTTCTGTTAATATTCCTGTCATCACATAGGGTACGTCCTAACAAGTCAAACCTGACATTAAATTTGTCGTCTCCAACAAGTCTCGTCCTTCTTGCTACCAATTTGTATGCCAGAAATAAATAGTTAATAAATGTATTTATATTTATAAACAATACAGTTAGACAGAAAAACTATTTTATGCATTTGACTTTAACTTGACCGTGACCTCATCTCATCTCAGCTGGAGCCTATCCCAGCTGACTATGGGCGAAAGGCGGGGTACACCCTGGACAAGTCGCCAGGTCATCACAGGGCTGACACATAGACACAGACAACCATTCACACTCACATTCACACCTACGGTCAATTTAGAGTCACCAGTTAACCTAACCTGCATGTCTTTGGACTGTGGGGGAAACCGGAGCACCCGGAGGAAACCCACGCGGACACGGGGAGAACATGCAAACTCCACACAGAAAGGCCCTCGCCGGCCACGGGGCTCGAACCCGGACCTTCTTGCTGTGACACGACAGCGCTAACCACTACACCACCGTGCCGCCCTGACCTTGACCTGTTTGGAACAATTCCAAAATCTGATCAGTTCATCTGGTGGTTACAATGATGATGATTTATAAATCCACTCATTATTGAGATATTGTGCTAATGAGCACCTCAGATGGACAAAGTATAAACTATGAAGTGCAAAATCCTCTGTGCTGAAAATTTTCCTGTGGCTGGTCGTTTCAAAGTGCCGACGCCTTTTTTCCCCCCATAAATGTCCTCTGATGACAATATCAATGATACATTTTCCTTTATTAAAAGCACAAAGGTTCACATTATGTGGAACCATATGAATTGGCTCTTACTATAGTAACAAATGTATTAATATAAAAACCTGTGCGTTGCCTGTACTGATTTTTTTTTTAAACCAACAGAGGATTGGGCAAAATATCAGTACAGTGTGGCTACTTTTAAATGAGTAACTGGTAGTAAAAATTTCCTCAAATATAATATGCTGAATGAGGACGCGAACCTGCATTCTCGGACTGAAAGTCCTGTGCCTTCATTGTTACATCTACAACACAGCTTCTTTTTTTGCCACTTGTCAACTGATGGCACTTTTTATGCCATTAGTGATATGTCCTGACAGTTTGGACGCAGCTTTGTTGAAATGTTTTGTTGTTGTAGTTTAACAAAACGCATTAGAAACGTGACGAATTGTGACAAATTCAGCTTGACATAACACCGTTTCGCATGTGCGCGCACACAAATTTAATTAAAAAAAAAAAAAAAGAAGATATTCCTGTGTGTTGCACTGAAGATGACATCTTTTATGCGGCGTCGATATTAGGGATGGCGAAAACTAAAAAAAATCTTGACCGACCACCAAGCCTCATTAGCCGGTTAAAGTCGGTTAACCTACGAGTTTAAACAGGGATGCAAACGACACGCCTTTTGGCAAATGCCGCCTTTTTCACGGCTGAATCGTGCAGATCCGATTTTTTTTGGGGGGGGGGGGGGGGGGGGGGGGCGGGCGGCCGTTGGAGTGTCTGAATAATTTCATCAGAGTAAATTCTGTATTAAAATTACTAAATAAGCAAATGCCGTTACAGTCCATGAAACATAGGAAGTACAAGTATGAGAAAACAGTAAATCAGAAAGCTGCGCACGTTTTCGCGGAAGCTGCGCAAACGTGCGCAGCTTTCTGATTTACTGTTTTCTTCTCATACTTCCTGTTTCATGGACTAACGGCATTTGCTTATTTAGTAATTTTAATACAGAATTTACTCTGATGAAATTATTCAGACACTCCAACGCCCCCCCTTAAAAAAAAAAAAAATCGGATCTGCACGATTCAGCCGTGAAAAAGTCGGCATCTGCGCCTTTAGTTTGTGTGGAGAGATATGATCTGCAGTAACATGCATTGTTGGCTACAGACCGAAACATACTTTCAGAATGCACTGGCCAAGGCAGGACTAAACTCCATGTGCCTTCTAATAATAATAAAAAAAAAAAAAAAACAGAATAGTAATTTGTAAGCTAAAAAGCCTGTGTCTACACTTTTTTTCTTTCGCCGAGTGGCAGCTGTCTTCAACTGAGGCGGGAGGGCGGGACATGACTGAATGGGTGTTTCTGATTTGTCAGCTGTCGTCCTTACACCGCATGGCATGCCCCAAGCGTTTACAACACAGAATTCCAGGTTCTCCGCTCCAAAATCGGCAGCTTCAAAACGATCAATTTTTTTTTTTAACCGACAACCAAAAAAAATAATTAACCGGTTGACGTTGATTCGGTCAACCACCGGTCAAACGGTCATCGGTTAACATCCCTAGTCGATATGACAACCACCTGCAGCGGAAAACGAACTACTGATACCAAAAGCAAGTCGAGTCAGTATGATGCAAGGGAAAATATGGCACATATACTGTAGGTGTGATGGTCAGGTGTACTTCTGGTCATATGGTGTAACTGTAGAAAGCAAACTTGTAAGGCTGCTCCAGGTGTTTAAAAAAAAAAAAAGGCCAAAGGACTCACGCTTCTTTGTAGTACACTTCAAAACTGATGAGACCTTTGTAACCCAGCGGTTGATAGCGTTCCCATGTCAGTGCTATTGTGTTACTCCTAGTGCTATTATTTATGAACTTCAGAATTTTACTTTCACCTGGAACACACAAAATTGAACAAATGCAAGTTCAACTGATCCAACATCATTTTCTAAGCAATCAGCAGTTACTAGTTTAAAACACTTACAGTTTGCACGGCCTCCGTTGTTGCGGAAATCCTCCTCCACAAACTTCTCCTTGATGCCCGTTTTCAGCCACATCTTGCGAATCTCGGACATGCACAGGTGGGGGTTCCGGCCGAAAAAGAGTTTCCCTGCATCAATGGTCAGGTTGTGTTGTGACCAGTCCCACAGAAACTTGAGGTGCTGGTTATCAAAGGCTGAGAAGGCGTACATGCTGCAGAAAAGCACAACAGCACTTCAGCAGGTGGCTAAAGCCAGAATTAACAAGTCTCATATACCAATGAGTGAGGAAAAAAAAAAAAAAAAGCCAAGAGACACAAAACCCTCTGCTGCTGCCATTTAAAGGTAGACTGCCTTTCAAATTTTTCAGGTTTAGGTCATAAAAAGAATTTTCCCTGACAGCCAATTATTTTAGCCAAAAGCTATTGAATTCAAATCACTGACTTCCAATTTTATTAGTTTTTTTTAAATAGAACAATTAATGAATTTAGGGTGATGTGGCCCTAAATTCTCTGCTATTTTTTCCTGCTTCACCATGACGCAAAACAAGATACTACGTCATGCATCACGTGGCGGGCTTTCCCCATTCGCCCAAGGCATTGTGGGATACAAATTTGAAACAGGAGAGGGAAAACAGAAGACATGAATGAAACGTGAAAGACTGACTACAGTAACGGAAAGCGAGAAGAAAAGACATTACGTTGTGAAGGAAAAGAAACGCAGGACCAAACTAATAAATATCAGCGGTCAGCGAGCACCTCGGTGTGATCAGCTGTTTGTTTAGTGACAGAATGATGTAACTGTCAGTGCACGGTCGAGGTAAACCTGTAGATGGCAGTAATGCCACACTGGATACCAGCTGCTGTAAAACCCAAAAGAAGAAGAAAAAGACATGCGCATGCGAACACGGACTTCTGTCTGCTCGACTGTGTGAAGCGAGCGATTTCATGCACATTATTTGCTGGGGAATCCCCTCAAATTAAATAACTAACTTCCCAGCCACAGAATGTCTTTTTTTTTTTTTTATAAAGATATTGCAGAAATAAAACACATCACAGTGACCAAATTTCAGAGGGAACTAAACTTCACCAATTTTATGAAATTGAAAGGCCGTCTAGCTTTAACTCTTTACCCCTTAATGACGACATATGACACCGGCGTGTATGCACCATAACGACGATGTATGACGACCCCGTGTATATCCCATAACGACGACGTACGACACCGGCGTGTATGCACCATAACGACGACCCCGTGCAGACCCCGTAATGACGACCCCGTGCAGACCCCGTAATGACGACCCCGTGCAGACCCCGTAATGACGACCCTGTGCATATCCCGTAATGACGACCCCGTGTATATCCTGTAATGACGATCCCGTCTATATCCCGTAATGACGACCCCGCGTATATCCCATAATGACGACATATGACGCCCCCGTGTATAACCCATAATGACGACATATGACGCCCCCGTGTATATCCCATAATGACGACATATGACGCCCCCGTGTATATCCCATAATGACGACATATGACGCCCCTGTGTATATCCCATAATGACGACACATAACGCCGGCGTGTATATCCCATAATGACGACATATGACGACTCTGAATTTGCCTCGACATACGTTTTTTTTACCCTTTACATGTATCCCAGGTGAATATTTATGATAAAATGTATGAATTTTGAAAAGATAATTGAACGTTATATAAAGCATCTTTGTAAAGTTGCAGTAATCATTTATTGTACACCATTTGACGAATTCTTCATGTAAAATGTGAAGACTGGTTTTCACACAGGTATTACTCACCTTTCAGACACTGCCTGCGAGTTGGTGAAATGTTGAAACACAACGGAGTGATTTTTGTATTCGGTATCAAAAATGTATGATATGTCATGATTGTTTCAACATAATGAAGGAGAAAACTGATATGAACAAAACCTTGTCTTTAGACTTTTTTTTTCTTTCTTGTAAATATGTTCTAAGGGTGAACAGTATGTACATATACAAGGGTGGCTGTAGCAACTGCTTTAAGGGGTAAAGAGTTAAAGCAGCCGTCTAGAACTTTCCACAGCAGCCTTGCTTGGCTCAGTTTGTAAATTTGTAATTAAATTCTATTTGGTCTCCTCTTTCACATACAACCTATCAGAACGATAAAGCAATATGGCACAGACTTTGTACCACATGAGATACAGACAAATCTATCGACTTGGTCAGAAATTCCTAAAATTGTTGCATTAACATTATAGATTTCTATCTATATTGATTTTATTAAACTCATTTATTAGATGACAGAATCAGACCAAGCTACTTTTGCATAAAACGTATGCTTTTGAAAAAGTTCCAATACAAAAAAAAGTTCATTAAAAAAAAAAAATCACATCAGAATAGTTTATTATTTAAAAAAAAAACTTCAGTGGAAATCAATTATTATTAAAAGGACAGATGTGTATTACTAAAACAGACAAACGCCTGAAGCTTACTTATGGCAGAGCTCCTTCCCATGAATGTGGTTTAAACTCTTGAGGAAGGACAGCGAGCTCAGAGTGGGAGAATGAGAAATCCTCACACATCCTGTCACGGTCTTGATGAGGCCGAGGAAGTTCTCCAACTCTGACGCGGCGATGTCTGCGATACAGAGACAGAACTGAGTGCCACCCAGAATCTGACCGCAAGTGTTTCCTGCAGGAGTGGAGTGAGTGCACGCGCAGCTACTTACTGCCACGGCGGATGTTGATGCCCAGGCTGCCGTTAATAACAGTGCAGTCCTTTAGGGACTGTGCAGCGTCCAAGGAGTCGATCTCTTTCCCCTCGCACACCTTGTCGCACAAGCCATCACAAGCACTGCAGAACATACTGCAGGGGGAGGAAACCGTGCTCATACAGGACCAACATTAGTTATATGTAACAGTGGAATACATTTTAGATTCATGCTTTGAGTTAACACAAACAAGTTTCTTCTATGAGACAGAACACTTTCAGTTCTCTTTCGCTGAGCGTGCGTTCGTGCGTGTGTGTATATACAGTATACATGTTCTTTATGTCACTCTAGGCATGATGGTTTTTATTGCCAGTTATGGTGTCACGTTTAGTCGTGGTGCATGATCACACTTCGCTGCTGACATTTTTGAAACACTTATCTTTATAATTAACAGTTATTCTACAAAATCAAGTCGTACATGAGCTGATAGCTGATGAGGCACGTAGCACCGAGTCGGCTATAAGCCATGTACGACGAGACTGAGTGGAATAACTGTTTTATTCTATCCACATTTCACTGGATTTTGAGAAACACCATTTTTATTTTTTGCAAATTCGATAAATAAAACTTTATACAAAATCATGTCTGCTTAGAATACATCTGTGACGAATCTCAGTCATCCAGGTACATAGCAATCTGTGGTTGGTTGAAGAGAGCAACTGGACTTGCTTGAAGATTCTTGAAAACGTTTCGCCTCTCATCCAACCAACCACAACCTGGATGACTGAGATTCATCACATATGTTTCTACGCACTTTGGGATGAGATCCCTATGAGAGGACTTCCAGAAAACTGGCAGACATCTTAGCCAGAGAGGATCGTTCATTTTTGTCAACCTGGAACGACCATCATTGAACAGAGTCGGACAGAACCGAGGAAGCCTTTAGGATGAGAGGCGAAACGTTTTCAAAAATCTTCAAGCAAGTCCAGTTGCTCTCTTCAACCAACCACAGAGTCCGCTTAGAATGTAAACAAACTGGCGAAATGACCGTAGCAATTTGAGGAAAATGCGATAATTCTTTTTCTTTTTTTTTGGGGGGGGGGGGGGGGGGGGGGGGGGTTTGGAAGAAGATGCAATACGTTCTTACTAGGGCTGAACGATTTTAAGAAAAAACTGAATTGCGATTTTTCTGGCAGATATTGTGATTTCGATTTCAACCACGATTTTTTTTCTTTAAATCAAGTTTCAGTGCAAATTAATTAATACAATGAATTCCATAAAGCTAATGCAAGGATGAAAACTGAGGTCAACAGATTTCAAATGTAGGCCTGTTTATTAACATTGAGTGCCTGAGGAACAAGTTATAATAACTTAAAATAAAAATGAGAGCCATCTTTCTTAAGTAAACTTTTGCTTCTTTTACTTTTCCCATCTACAACATATCAGACATAAAAAAAAGGTTGATCAATGGCTCAGCAGCATCAAAATATTGCACTTTTGTAAAAGAATGTACATAAGCATTATAAATTATAACTAGAGCCAACAATTCCCCTGTGGGAAATAAGAGTGATGCAGTGCGCGTAGCAGTCGCTATTGCAGGGCCCCTCCCTCCTGTGTGTGTGAGAGAGAGAGAGAGAGAGCAAGCAGCCCCTCCCCCACCCGCGCGCTCAGACACAGACAGAGAAAGCGCAGTTTCTCCTCACAGTGCTCCCTCCAAACAACGGGGATTTACACGAAAACGGAAGGAGATATTCACAAAATTCTTTCACACTGAGTGCCACAAGGCTTTCCTGAACGTAATTTTGTGTCTGTAGTGTAAAAAATGAGGACAATTTATTGACGAAACAAAACATGGGTCAGTTTAGGAGCACTGAGAAAAACCGCGGCTTTGACGATCCCAAAATCGTGTTGTCTGAGATCGCGATTTTCGGTCGAAAACGATAGATCGTTCAGCCCTAGTTCTTACCATCAAATACTTTTATTCCATGTTTTGTTGCTTTTTTGGGATTTTGTTTTGGAGTAGAGTTTTTTTTTATTTCGTCCTCGGTTGATCTAGCAACACGCTCCGCCATTTTGTTTTTCTTTACTCATGGTATATGAGCTGATAACCTAGTAGTAGAGTAGCCAATCAATCAATCAATCAATCAATCAATCAATCAATCAATCAATCAGAGTGCATGATTGCTCATATCCAGTGAATGTGGACAGGATAATTTATATTACTCTATCCACATTCACTGGAAATGAGCAATCGCAAAAAAAACAAAAAACAAAACAGCATATGGAATGAAAGTATTTGATGGTAAGAACATATCTTTTTTTTTTTTCAAGAATCATTACAGCATTTTTCACAAACTGCTAATGTCATTTTGCCAGTTTGATCACATTCCTCCTTTTTAGCACTGAAATTTGTTGAATTTTTTTTTTAGACTGGTTAAACTTAACACTTACTCTTCTTTTAGAAAGTTTGAAGCTTAATTTTTTTTCGATAAAATGTGTTTTCGTAGATCTGCTGATGTAAATCTTGTCAAATTTGAATATTTTACTACACATGCATGCAATTTGTCACGTGTCTGCCAAGTGGAAATGATTCTGTTGGACGTTTTTGTATAAAGTTTTAATTTATCGAATTTGCAAAAAAAAAAAAAAAAGCTCTGTTTCTCAAAATCCAGTGAATGTGGATAGAATAAAACAGTTATTCCACTCGATCTCATCGTACATGACGTATAGCGAAATCGGTGCTACGCGCCTCATCAGCTCATGTACGACTGGATTTCGTGGAATAACTTAAATATTCACTCTAGTGGTTCTTATCCCTTTTTTTTGGCTGGCTGGAACTCCCTCGTAATTCTGCCACGCCCTCCCTAAAAGCTGCGGTTTCCACATTTTGTTTTTAATCAATTGAATCCATTCAGCCTAATTTATCTGCCTTACAGGAAAACGCCAGGATATTTATTCATCTATTACCCAGGACTCATTTCCCCATGTCTTTGAACCCAAATATTCATTCGGGACAAAACTAATTGAAATCGATCCGGTATTTAGAAGTCAGTAAAACAACGAATGCTTAATGTATATAATTAGCATGCTTGATTTAAACTGATTAATGCTAAATATCATTACGATCTATCGAGATTGCTGTTTTCATCCTATCAACTTTAAATCTCTTACCAGTCCTAGACGTACTCAACTCTCATCCATAGATTAAAAAACCCGTTATTAGATTTTAACACCGCGCTGTGCCACAGTAAAGGTGTGACGATGGAGAGAGTGAGCTGCGAAGTGCCCATTAACATGCTTATTGAATTACAAACATCTATTCTTGGCTTAGTGTCACTGTTTATTCACGCGACCGGTCTGGTCTATTCCTTACAAAGCTGCACTTGAACAGGATTGGAGCCGAGCCAACTGATCTGCTGATCGTGTTGTGATTGCGTCTAGAGATGAAAATAACCGGGCACGGCTATGGACTGGCCTCTCGTTTCATACCACTGGTGTAAAGACCAAAGGCTACGACCGGGCACCGGGCTTCACTGCAAGTCATCTTAACTATAGATGATGTGTCATGTCTCACGTACCTCTGACTATTTTCACGATTAAAGCCGGGTGGACACTCCATCATGCACTCGCCCGCGTGGATGACAAAGCGCTCTGAGAAAGATAGGTGGACCTCAGAGCACATTTCTAAGGTGATGCAGCGCCAGCCCTCGAATATGTACGTGCCCGGAGGGCAATGCTCCACGCAGCGGCCTTCGTGGAAATAGTGCTGGCAGGCGGCGCAGGCTGTGGCACTGTCTGGCACTGTGCAGCTGCCAAGGCACTGAGTGTGGCAGCACTCTCCTGAATCCGTACATGCCCGCTGCCCACATCGCTCTGGGCACACTAAAGAAGAAAGAAGAGAGGAAAGAAAAAAGAAAAAACGTTAACATCCACTTCACTTTAACAATGATTACAACATCGATTCCTGCTGTTCTCTGAACTCGTCTGTGTGTTCCTTGAGTTACAAGGGCAACATAAAAAAACGAGGTGAAGATTTAAATAGACTTATAGATTTAGCCATCAAAGTGCAGCTGAAGCCACAACAAATCCACCGCAGTCATTCGAGAAAACTGTTCTGGTTTTGCCAGAGGCGCCAGTGGCATTGCCAGTGAACAGGAAAGCCAGATGTTCTCTTAAGAACCAAAGGAAAGGTGGTGCTTTTGCTTTTCAAAAGGTTTAACAGGCTTTAAGCAGCTTTCATTTTGCCTGAATTAAAAAACAAAACAAAACAAAACAAAAAAAAGGCACTAAAACTACAGCAGAAAAAAAGGCTCGGAATTTTCAAGCATTAGAGCTACGAACTAAAACCGTTTACCGTTCATGTTTTGATCAAACAAAGCAACGGTTACATAACAGTTTAATACACAGCTCGCTGATCTAGAGAAAAATCACAACGGCAAACCCAAAAGCTCCGGTATTGTGAGATTGTTTCGTTTCCTCCGATTATTATGGAACTATGATGGAAAGGAAAACATTCAGAAATTACATTTAAACTGCTACTGTAGTTGGCAAAACGTACATGATTTGATTTCTATTTAGTCTGCAGTAATTAAAGCACCATTTTCCGAGAACAGAGACTAGTCTGGCCCTGCTAATATCACAAACTACAGTTCGGGTTCAGACTGGGGACACATTTCCAACACAATTTTAGTTTAGTTTAAGGGTTGTTTTACGATCAGGGGACAAAGTTTGTCTCACAGGGGTCCAAAATTCAAACTGATTCAAACTGGTTCTTGTACCAGTTTTTAAGTGAAGGACAAGTTAAAGAACAGATTTCAGGTCATTTTTTGACATGTGTGTATGGTAGTTTTGTGTAATCTGCTATAAGATAAAGAAGATTAAAGTGCTGATGACACGTTTTTGACATCTTTGGCGATGTTTTATAACATAAAAAGTAATTCCCGATGATCCATATATTAATTCACGAAGGTGCCTATTTTACAAGTTATGATAAAAAACGCGGCTATTTGGGCAAATTTGACGGGGCTGAAGCACCCAGGAGACGAAAGAGGAGGAGGAGCTATATGACATCAGCGAAAGAACCTTCCTCATCACTTACCAGTTTGTTGTTGATGCGACAGGTGTTCAGTTTGTCATTATTAGTATTTTTATTATACATTATTATACATATATAGTTATTATGCCTTCGCGTTGTGTTGACGGCTTTTGCTCCAAAACCCACAAGGATGGGGTAAGTTTATTCAAGTTTCCCAGAGATCCCGAGCTGCATGCGAAGTGGGTGAAGCAAGTCAGGCGCACTCGTGACAAGTGGGAGCCCTCACCAACATCCGTCCTGTGCTCTGAACACTTCGATTTGGATTGGTTTGACACTCTTCCCAGCTTAAAAGAATCTCTTGGGTGTTCAGTTCAGCACAAACGTGTGTTGCTACCATCAGCAGTGCCTACACAGTGTTGCCAGATTGGGAGGTTTCCCGCTCAGTTGAGCGGTTTCAAGTGCATTTTGAACATATTTTGGGCTGGAAAACGTCAGCAGTATCTGGCAACAGATACTGCTGACGTTTTCCAGCCCAAAATATGTTCAAAACCCATCAAAATGCACTTGAAACCGCTCAACTGGGCAGGATTTCTCCCAATCTGGCAACACTGCCAGTATTCCGGAGGGGGTCTACTAGTAGCTATGCCGGATCCAAAGACAGTCCTCCTGTCAGAACGTGTGTTGTGAAACGACATAAGATAAAGGTACGTAGAGCTATAGATTCTACATGATAATCATAAATGTAATCATAAAGTCGGCATGATATCAGTCATGTATTTGCTTGTGAAAGCTTGCGGCTTTCATGTAACTGCCGCCTAGCAACGAGAGGCAAAGGGTAAAGAGGGAGGGTAGGCTATCATAGATTCTATTCGGAAGAGATCAACACAATTCTAGGCTCCCAGAAGAGGAAGAGCTAGCACTAGAGAGTTCACCGGCGTTTTCATGCGCCATTTCCATTGAGTAGAACCAGAGTAGAACAGCCAGTGAACCGCAGCGTGTTCTCCCGCTGACGTCACAACATGGCCGTGAGCCACGGACCCAGTTTTCTTGCGCTGTGCAATTAAAAGTTGGATATTTGCGTAACAACAGCTTTTCACGTAATTATAACAGAAATCTAACATGTTTGCCATGTTGTATAGTTTATTTAAGAAATTGCATAGAGTCATGTTCGTGTCATCAGCCCTTTAAGGGTTGTTTTACGATCAGGGGACAAAGTTTGTGTCACAGGGGTCCAAAATTCAAATTGATTCAAACTGGTTCTTGTACCAGTTTTTAAGTGAAGGACAAGTTAAAGAACAGATTTCAGGTCATTTTTTGACGTGCGTGTATGGTAGTTTTGTGTAATCTGCTATAAGATGAAGATTAAGTGGAGCTTTAAGCAGGGCTGGGAGAAATAAATGAAGTGATTCTCGGAGAGGACGTTTTTTTTTTTTTGACAATTCAGAATCCACTACTTCCATAGTGCTTTTAAATATAAGGCTGTAAGCTTTGTGTTAGTTGTCTCTAATATTTATGTCCCAATATCTTGACCACATTTTAGGATGAAAATAATCATTTTAGATATGTTATTTTATATTGAAAAATTAGCTGTCTCGGAGAGGACTTTTTTTTTTTTTACACAATTACATACTAATTTGATCAAAATAGTCTGAAAACTTACTGGCATTCAACATTAAAACTTAACTATGTTTCCAATGATATGGAACCAAATATGTGTTTTATGGTATAAAGAATGATGTAAGTGCATCCCTTTCGGAGCTACCGGTGGTCAAAAAAGCACTTTTTCTAAATGACACGAGTAATTTTGCTAAATATGACATATATATTGCCATACATTCACCAAAAATAACGTTATCACCATGCATGGTAAATAGAGCTATCACAGGGCTACAATAAACAACCAAGTTTATTTAGTCAAGCCTTTTGATATTGAAGATAATAAGTGTTAAATGTGATTTTTAGCTTGCGTACCCTGATTGCAAAACAACCCTTAATTTAATTTCATGTGCACATTGTTCATCATCGATAATCAACACAAACCGGTCATGCACATGAAGAGCATTTAAACCACAATCAAACAGGAAGTAGTTTATAACTCTGAAGTTGAATGATGTGCTGACATTTCTAAAGGTGTAAACATGCTTCACTTTCATTACACATGCAATACTGTGCAAAAGTCTTAGGCACCGTGGGGTCCCCCCCCCCATACAAACTTTATTATAGGGTTCCATTTTATGACGTCTACACTACTGTTCAAAAGTTTGGGGTCACCCAGACAATTTTGTGTTTTCCATGAAAAGTCACACTTTTATTTACCACCATAAGTTGTAAAATGAATAGAAAATATAGTCAAGACATTTTTCTGGCCATTTTGAGCATTTAATCGACCCCACAAATGTGATGCTCCAGAAACTCAGGTGGTGTTTACATTAGACTGTATCCGTATCATTTTCGTTGCAGATGCACTGTCCGTGCACATTAAAACGCCGGAAAATGACTCCACAGGCGGAACAGTTTGAATCTGCCAGGGCCCACGTATTCAACCCAGTACGTATCTGATCCGGTGCTGTGTAAACATTAAGGAACGAGGATACGCAGTGCTGAGCTCTAGCTGACGTCATTGGACAACGTCACTGTGACATCCACCTTCCTGATTCGCTGGCGTTGGTCATGCCACGTTGGTCATGTGAATGAGCAATACAGGAAGTGTGTTGAGGAAGTCATTAAGTGAATGAGCAATACAGGAAGTGTGTTGGTTACCGTAGCACTAAATAGTCTTGTTGTAATCGCAAAAAACGGCCGTTCTGCGAGGTGAAGAGTGTACCGAACACTGTTAGATCCTTCTAGCATAAACACGAAGGCCATACACGGTGTAAAAAAGGCATCATTGTAGTACCAGTACCGCCGATAACAGACTGGCATACTTCATTTTTTACATCGACATCCTTCCACTTGCAAGTGGTGAGTGACTTGCGCATGCCCGATATGCACTGGGATCATGTGACGTGCCGTCTAATTAGTCATGTGATTAGCGTAGCTGTGTGCACGGGCAACGGTTTTGTTGCGGGCACAGAAATTGTGTGTGTGTACGCGAATCGTTTTAAAAACGTTAATCTGATGATCCGCTGATTCGAAATAATGTAAACAGGGCCTCAATCTGCTCAAAGGAAGGTCAGTTTTATAGCTTCTCTAAAGAGCTCAACTGTTTTCAGCTGTGCTAACATGATTGTACAAGGGTTTTCTAATCATCCATTAGCCTTCTGAGGCAATGAGCAAACACATTGTACCATTAGAACACTGGAGTGAGAGTTGCTGGAAATGGGCCTCTATACACCTATGGAGATATTGCACCAAAAACCAGACATTTGCAGCTAGAATAGTCATTTACCACATTAGCAATGTATAGAGTGGATTTCTGATTAGTTTAAAGTGATCTTCATTGAAAAGAACAGTGCTTTTCTTTCAAAAATAAGGACATTTCAAAGTGACCCCAAACTTTTGAACGGTAGTGAACATTATCAAGTCAGTACAAAAACATTTTAGAGTCCAAACGTCCGTTTTCCAGAACCCAAAAAAAGCTTGCATCTGAGCAGCATATTCCATAAGAGAGCACTTTTCAGATTCAGAAAGAAAACATAATGAAGGCTGCTGGGTTTTGGTGCAAAATGAAGAAGCGAGTGTGACAGTCAAATGCCCCTTTTCCACCAAAGCAGTTCCAGGGCTGGTTCGGGGCCAGTGCTTAGTTTGGAACCGGGTTTTCTGTTTCCACTGACAAAGAACTGGCTCTGGGGCCAGAAAAACCGGTTCCAGGCTAGCACCAACTCTCTGCTGGGCCAGAGGAAAGAACCGCTTACGTCAGCGGGGGGGGCGGAGTTGTTAAGACCAACAACAATAACAAGACCGCGAAAGGTCGCCATTTTTACGCGACGAGAAGCAGCAGCTGTACAAACGCGAAGTCATCCTTTATTATTATTATTGTTGTTGTTGCTGCTGCTTCTTCCGTGTTGTTTTTGCTTCAATATTCACGCCAAGGTTTATGCAAACGTAG
Source organism: Neoarius graeffei (assembly GCF_027579695.1). Classification (NCBI taxonomy): domain Eukaryota; kingdom Metazoa; phylum Chordata; class Actinopteri; order Siluriformes; family Ariidae; genus Neoarius; species Neoarius graeffei. The sequence goes on from NC_083583.1 coordinate 23,695,769, forward strand.
CGACGTAACTGACGTATACAGCGACAGCACCAGCACTGGCCCCGAACCAGCCCTGGAACTGATTTGGTGGAAAAGGGGTAACAGTGTCCAGAAGAACTGCGGCTGGTTCTGTAAGATGCTCAGTAAAACCTACAGCTCGTTTCCTCATCAAACTGCACTCATTGCACCTGAGACCGCTAGTTTTTTTTTTTTTTTAAGCAAAGGGTCGTCTCACACCAAATATTGATTTTGTTTCATTTATTATGGCTTACTGCTTACAGTTTATAGTAATTTTTTTTTAATCTTGAAACATTTCATTCCATTATTTTTAAAGTTGTACTGACTTTCAGATTTTTCAGGTATACGTCATAAAAAGAATTTTCCCTGACAGCCAATTATTTTTGTTTAGTGGACCAAAGCTACTGAACTCAAAATCAGACTTCCAATGACGCAATTCAAGATATTACAGTACATCATGCATCTCGTGGCGGGCTTTCCCCGGTCGTACAAGGCATTGTGGGATACAAATTTGAAACAGGAGAGAGAAAATAGAAGACACGAATGAAACGTGAAAGACTGACTACAGTAACGGAAAGCGAGAAGAAAAGACGTTATGCTGTGAAGGAAAAGAAACGCAGGACCAACGAGTTTCCCCGCATCAATGGTCAGGTTGTGTTGTGACCAGTCCCACAGAAACTTGAGGTGCTGGTTATCAAAGGCTGAGAAGGCGTACATGCTGCAGAAAAGCACAACAGCAGTTGGCTAAGGTCAGAATTAAAGTGCGTCATACAAATGAGTGAGAGAGGGGGAAAAAAAAAAAAAGGCAAATAAACAAATAAATAAAAAGCCAAGAGACACAAAACCCTCTGCTGCTGCCATTTAAAGCTAGACTGCCTTTCAAATTTTTCAGGTTTAGGTCATAAAAAGAATTTTCCCCGACACCCAATTATTTTTGTTTAGTGGACCAAAAGCTACTGAATTCGAATCACAGACTTCCAATTTTATTAGTTTTTTTTTTTTAAATAGAACAATTAATGAATTTAGGGCCATGTGGCCCTAAATTCTCCGCTATTTTTTCCTGCTTCACCATGACGCAAAACAAAATACTACATCGTGCATCACGTGGCGGGCTTTCCCCGTTCACCCAAGGCATTGTAGGATGCAAATTTGAAACAGGAGAGGGAAAACAGAAGACACACATGAAACGTGAAAGACTGACTACAGTAACAGAAAGCGAGAAGAAAAGACGTTATGTTGCGAAGGAAAGGAAACGCAAGTTCAGTAGCCTTTGAAAGCTGACACGGTCGAGGTAAACCTGTAGATGGCAGTAATGCGACACTGGAGACCAGCTGCTGTAAAACCCAAAAGAAGAAGAAGCAGGCAAGCCTGTGCATGCGCAGATGGACTTCCTCTGTCTGCTTGACTGCGTGAAGCGACCCTCGGGAATCCTCTCAAATTAAATAACTTCCTCGCCACAGAATAGCCCGTTTGTTTTTTTTGTTTAAGTAAACGTGCATCACAATGACTAAATTTCTGAAGGAACTAAATTTCACCGATTTTATGAAATCGAAAGGCCGTGTAGCTTTAAGCTGTTTTTGGTCGACGGCATTTCTTTTCACGTGCCTAAGACTTTTGCACACGACTGTAAATGCGTGCTACGCAATTAAAAAACAACGGATTAAAAGCAAAGTCCACGAGACGGCATGCCCGAGCCAAAACGTCCCTGAACATATGATTTCCATGTTGAACTGTAATGTTTCGTGATGCATGCGCACACTCGTGAAACTGAAGAGCTCCGTTTATCCTTAAAACTTTTTGCCGTTGATGCGATTGTTGTCATGATCCTGGTTTCAAATCGAAAGCCCTTACATTACTATACATTTAAAAAGTATTTACGAAATGAGAAAAAAGGCTACAAGGAGGTTTTTAACATTCAAAACACTAGCTGTAATAAGAAACCCAGTTAGTGTTCGAGCTCAGTCATGGTCTAACGGATGCAATTTGAAAACCAACGTTAATTTAGTTGCAGACACTCTCTCATAGTTATATTCAACTCTGAGGATGTGCAAAACGGGATACCAAATGACCACAGGATACGTGTAGCAGCCATCATGCGTACACTAGTAAAAAGCCTTAAGATTAAAAACCAAGGGTGTGCATATATAAAAGGGTTTTACGGTAACCGCCAGGCTCTTAAGGGGTGTTCACACGGCAACTTTTACTCCGGTGTAGCACCGGGGCTGCCCCGGTAGAGCGTTCACACGGTACAAAGTTATACCGGCGTAGCCCCTGAAAGCTGCTTAAACCGGTGCAAATCTAACCCTGCCCGGGAGGTGGTTTAAGAAATTTACTCCGGAGTAAATGCTAGTTCGCGGGGCAGCACCGATATAAAATGGGACATCTGAACGCTACAGGTGTAGACTCGCTACGCGTGAGGAGAGTTGATTACATACGGGCATTGCATAATTTGCATCCTGGTGTTTTGCGCTTCCAAAATGGCGAATATCAACAACAACAGAACTGCGTGTCTTCCAGTGTTGCCAGATTGGGCGGTTTTAAGTGCATTTTGGCGGATTTGAACATATTTTGGGCTGGAAAACGTCAGCAGTATCTGGCAACACTGGTGTCTTCATTCATCCACGGTGTTTTCCCGGCGCTTGGTGATGCCATGACAACCGGGAAAAGGAAGTACATTTTCACGCATGAGCATATTTCATTTCCGCATTATTACTATCGTATAGCACGGTCGCAAAAACTGCCGTGTGAACGCAAGTGGGGCTGCACCGGTGCCAACACGCTTCTCTCTAGTAAGCAGGTTTGTGACGTGTGAACGCTCCACAAAATTTACACCGGTGTAAGATATATCGTAACAAAATACATCGGTGCAGCATCGATGCAAATATGTGCCGTGTGAACACCCCTTTAGAGGAAAAAGCTGCCTCTTATCTGATGTAGTTAAGAAGCAGAGACAGTTCTAGATGAAGAGAAAAAAAAAAAAAGTGTTGCAGAAGCGACTGGGAATTAAATTATTTGTGTGTTCAGGCTGTTGAAGTTGACAATGTGTTAACGCAAATTCCTTTTAATGAATTTTTTTTTGACGTGTAATTAACGCTTGCACGTTCTGTGCCCCTCCCCCATGGTTTGGGAAATCAGTGAGTAGTTGGTCAGTGCAAGTTGTGACAAAGTGCACTTATGTACAGAATCGACTTTTGTTGCATTCTGACCGTTTACATAAAACGTGTGTATTTTTATATGCTTTTGATGGTCCAGAGGGACGAAAAGACGACGCGTTATGGTCCAGGTGTGTGTGTGTGTGTGGTGTGTATAAGGCAGCTGGGCCATAGAAGGTTCACGCTGCATGCTGCACGTTCACGTGAAGAACCGGACCCTGGGCCATTAAACTTCATGCTTCATCTCACGTGTTGCGTCTGTTCTACTTTGACCGAGTAACCAACAATATGGACTCTTCGGATGACGACGATTGCCTCATTCTGCTTTTACTGAGACAGAGGAAGAGAAAAAGGAACAGAATTTGGAGCCGAGAACACTTCCTTCTGAGAGAAACCCGTGGTGAATTTCACCGAACATTCTATAATCTGCTTGACAATCCCGTTGAAGAACTATTTTTCAATTATACCATTCAATTATATTTTTTCTGAAGTTTTCCCCTGAAAGCATAGAGTTATCTCCCTAGACCCGTTCTGATTGGCTGGCGCGGCGGTGACCGCATGCATTGACTGGAATTTCCGTCTTCACGCCTAGAAAAAAGTGTGCATGTTCATTTCTCGCTTCACGCGTGAAGTGTGCAGCGTGCAACGTGAACGCCGTTCTATGGCCCAGAGCAAGTCATGCTACGTTTGTCCACTTTTCTTTACACGCGTGTCGCGTGTAGCGTGCAGCATGCAGCGTGAACCTTCTATGGCCCAGCTGCCTAAGCATGCAGGCTGAACACTGGGCTGAGAGTGTGTGTTTATTCTGAGAAGTATGAGTGTGATGTAAAAAGGTCTTTATAAATGTAATTTTTGCTCATGAATGTACTGAATATGTACCAGCGAGTTTTTGCATTTAACAGGAAAACATCTTTATGGGCTGTGTGGCTTTACAAACGTATTTATTTGGGTTTTGTATTTTCATTTTCTTTATTTAAAAAGACAGCCACGACTGTTGTCCAGAGTCCACATCAGAGTTTGCTTTACTGCGTAGCAGTTTGAGGCTGGAAGTGCATATCACGGGTAAATTCAAGAGCGAGATCAATGTAATTCTCCTATTTTATATGAAACTTTGGTCAAATATCTAACATTCTGCGCAATTTTTTTTTTACCTTGCACAATGCCAGAAAAATTCAGTTGAAATCAAGCCATTTGAGGCGAATTGGTCCGCCTCGGAAAAAACCTGGCATTTGGATTTCCCAGCAAACATTGATTTTCGTGACGTCACGTGCGGGACGCCTCCTTCTGAATCCTACGTCAGCGCTGGTTTGTTTATGAGAAAACGACCTGGTGGTTTTCTGCAAATTTCTTCAACGTTATCGCGTAATTATTAAAATGGTTAACAGATGTATTGTAGGAGGGTGTAGCAACACCAATCATGATGGGATTAGTACTCATCGTTTCCCAAAAGACCGGACCATGAGAGAGAAATGGGAGCGCTTGGTCTACACAGGCTGTGCACTGAAACCGTGCAAAGCTCGCGCAGCCTGCTGGCGCTTCCACAGGTAACGTCACGATTCTGGCTCCAGACTCCCTTGGGATTTTTCCAGACGCGTTTTGTTATTTTATTTTTTTCTGCTGTAGACAGATGGCCTTGTGCAAAATTACCCTTCTGGATGAGCGTGTAAAGGGACATACTTTCATATAAAAAAAAAAAACACGAAATTGGTCCAGGATATGCCCTTTAAGGACAGAACTGGAGGAAAATACTGTATTTTCCCCTCCCACACTGAATTGTGCTAAACCCTCAAAATTATCAAGTTAACGCTGCTTTATTTTTTTTAAAACGCAGTGGGGGGAATAAAAGAGCCACAAAAATAATTTTTGCTGTGTCCGGCCTTATCCGTCCTGACCTGACCACATACTGTACATTTGCAAAAAGCAAACATTTGTCCACTCCTACTCCACAAAAACTTGAAAAAGTATCCCTTTAACAGAGATGTCCACAAGTGCCGATGACCGGTGGTTTTCTCCGCCTACAGAAAAACAGTCTGCACCGGCTACTCGATCCCAGGGACAGGAAAAACAAACAAACAAACAAACAAACAAACCCTTTGCCTTTCAATGTTCAAGCGATTTATATCATCTCTGCTGCCCATCATTTGCTGTAAACCCAAATTATTCCACCATGAAATTGTCTTCGATTCAGATTCCAGCATGACCGGAAACAACGCCATATTCACTGATTATTTCTCATGCTCTGATTGGCTGAGCCAGACAACATGACCATGCTGTAGTGTATGTAGTGATGTTACACCATGTAGTTATGTCACAGAGCCAGGCAGTGTACTATAGAGGGGAACTGAGAAACCCAAGCACGCACGCACACCTGGAGGTAAATTTTATGTATATTTTGCAAGTAACCATTCCCAAGTAACTATAGAGATCTTGCAGTCATGTGACCGGAAAGTACACAACCGCCATCTTGTCGGTCAAAAACACAGCTGAATACTGCTGCACTCGTGTACAGAATGGATCAATTTCAACCGACGGACTACACGGCTCATTTTTCTAATGAACAGATAACTAGATGCATGTCTAAAATAAACGATCTACAGAGTTGTGACCCTTATGGCTTTCCGGACGGAGTTTTCACGACCGGATTTTGAACTGCCAGAGGTGGAATACCCGGACGTGTATAATTACCTCATTAACTTTCCCTCGCTGTTCAGTGGTGAAGCACTGCGTGCTTATAAATCTCTGCACAGTTATCTTTACAGAAATTCAGGATTTGTCAGCGACTCAGATGTGGCATCTTGTAAACAAGAAAATGATCCTCACTGGATGGGTAAGTCACTTAAGTATTGAGTATAGCACTGACCAGCCGATTATAGAATAGAATAAGGTAATTCCAAATCGTCCGTCTTGTTTACATGGATCTGGTGTTGGAGAGATAGAGGCTTGGCAGTGGAGATTTGAGTGGCTGTTTTCTGAGCTTAGTCAACAGGCCGGCTCTACAGCCTCGCTTTTGCTTCGGCTCCCAGCGCCGCCTCCTTCGCTTTGCTTCCGATAACAATCCACGGAGAATGTTTTTTTTTTTTCTCATCCGGAATGTTGTGCATGCGATGGAAATCGCTACAAACCATTTTCTGCTGGAAACCAATGTCCAGTAAGTCCATACAGTTGTAGTGGATATTGAAGTCCGGTACAGACGAACAACACGCAAAAATACACACAAAAAACATAAAAACCGTGCACAGGTAGGGAGAGCTTGTAGCCGCAGCCGTTGTAGTAGAATTGTATATGTTTTCCAGAAGAAAAGGTAGAAGTAAAAGCAGAAGTAGAACCAGAAGTAGAAGACGGAATATGGCGTTTGACCGACACGATGGCGTCTGTCACAATCTGGATCGGCTGTGACGTCACATGCAAGTGCTCCATAGAGGGGAACTGAGAAACCCAAGCGCGCACGCACACCTGGAGGTAAATTTTATGTATATTTTGGAGAACCCTGCTTTAACTCTTTACCCCTTAAAGCAGTTGCTACAGCCACCCTTGTATATGTATATACTGTTCACCCTTAGAACATATTTACAAGAAAAAAAAAAAAGTCGTCAAAAGTCGGCATTACGGTGCATACACACCGGCGTCATATGTCGTCATTATGGGATATACACGGGGTCGTCATTAAGGGGTAAAGAGTTAAGGTACATTTAGAACAGATTTTTTTTTTTTTTAAAGTGTGATTTTACTGGACACAAATGCAATTAATCGCAATTAAATATTTTAATTGACAGACAGCCCGAGTTCTCGTTATTTAATCTTTTTTTTTTTCTTTCCCCCTGTCAAAATTTGCAACCTTTCTTCCTCTTTTGGCCAAAACCACAGTTTTTTGGCTGTTTCAGTATCCCTCAGGCTCTTCTTTGGCCTCCTGATCTCTCTCTAACGATCGGCCTCTCGGGTGTTCACTTGCACGGTTCTAAACACTTGCAGCCACAGGGAGGTAATTACAGATTAATGGTGGCTGTATTACACAGAGAACGCTGTGTACAAGAAAAAAATGTTTATCAAATGCATAAAAAAAAAAATCACTTAAATCATCCACATGATAAGCATGAGGGTTTCTCCTCGTTATGATCCGACTCCATCTTACACACAAATCCAGTCCATAGATTCCACTCAGCCAGAACGACCAACCAGATCCCTCTGCTATCTCTCTAAATAAGAGCGCATTGTAAAAGGAGAGAGAGAGAGAGAGAGAGGAAAAACTGATTCAGGTCAGAGCACCAGCAAGAAAAACACCAGCATTAGCACAGAAACGGCCTACATTTAAACGAGCTCCCGCTTCTCGCTCTTGAAGAAGATCGTTCTCGTGATTTCCAGAGCGGCCAGACGCATTAGTGACATGCTGTGAGCTCAGATATCAACTCTGGTGACACCAGTCCTGAAACATCAGAAAATCCACGCTGGCGAATGAGATCGTCTGACTATTGCCCTCACAACACACTCCCTCTCGGTTCATGTGAACTGGGATGACCCCTGGAGGATTAAACCCAAACAAAGTGGCTTACAGAGCGAGTGTAATTCTGCTGTAATGAAGGAGCCGTTATGTGCAAAATTCCTGACAATGGAGCCTCCAGCCATGCTTCAGTTTTCCTATTGTTAATGTACAAGTGCTGTCACAAAGTGCGTGTGTGTGTATAAACTGAGCATATCTGCACATGCAAAATTTGTAATTTGTATATGAGTGATGGTTTAGGGAAATCGTGTACTGAGACGTACCACAAGAAAAGATCACTGGGTTCTGCACAGCTTCCAGGGCGCGTCGGTTCACGTATTAAATTAACTACTGGTTATAAAATGCTTTAAAAATCAGGTTTAAATGGAGTACACAGTGAAATCTGGTTGTGATGTTAGGCCGAGATGATACCCTGTACACCTGCTCCAGACTAAAGGCCTCTGCATGCTCTTGCGACAAGGCTTTCGCAGATAGCTTTTCGCAGACAGTTGTAATTTATCGTTGAGCGGGGAGTAATAGGCGTGCACGATGTTATTCACCGCTACAACGCAAGGGGGCGTGAAGTCGCGAAATTGCTAGGAGTAGTTGGTGGGTGTGGTTAGTGGAGTGTTTATCCTCCGGTTACTTATAATGACTAGAACTGGAGTCGTATAGATGTACGCACTTCCTCACTTCCTCGATCAATCGCTCTTCGTGCTGCTCCATCTTCGCTCGTGTTTTTAAAAATGGCGGTCGTGAAAACAAAACAAACCAGGAAAGTAGGGAAGCGGAAGTGCGTGTACAGCGGATGTAGAGTGGACCAATCAGAGCCCTCTTTTCTGCAACGCTGTCTGCGAGGCTTCTGCGGTGGTTACAATTTTTGGGAGGTGCGCGCAGAGCGTCTGCGAAGGTGGCGGGGCTACGCAGACGCTATCTGCGGCGCCGTCTGCGAGGACTGGGTTGTCAGCATAAATTGGCCTTTAGGAAATATAACCAAACAACAACAACAAAACGATAAATTAGGATACAGAGGTCTGCGCGGGACAGAATTTTCAGTCCCGCTCCCGCATTGTGCAGTCCCGCTCCCACCCGCAAATCCCACATGATGCAGACGTTCGCGTTATTTCTCAAGTTCTTGTCATTGGCTTGGGGAATTAAACATGCTGAGCTTAGCTGGGCTCTCCACTGACCGATCCTTCACCTAGCGAGGGTGCGCGTTGCCAGGCGGCATGCGCAGCTGAGGCTTTACAGAGATAACCAACACACCTACCAAAATCTACAGTGGATAGTAAGAATATTGTACATTGCACATAGCTTATATGTCACTCCTCACATTTACATTCTAGGAAATACAAGTAGGTCTATAAGAAATTAATATAATTTAAAGACACAGCGTGATGGTGCCCCGCCCCCTACTTTGAGTGGATTTGAACATAAATATCTCTTTTTAAAGCAGCACTTACTTCTGAAGCACTATGAGCTTCACTAGAGCAGCTCTGCTCTTCTGCCATGATCGGAGATCTCAAACACGGGAGAGCGGAAAGGAATCGGAAACGTACGCGAGATTAGACCACATCCGCAAATTTAGGCATCTTAAACTGTTTTTATTAATGCCAAATAAAACATCCAGCACAAATTATATATGATAGACATAAATTAATAATTTATAAAATTTTATTTTAAACACGTTTTTAGTTAGCGGGACTGCAGCTTATCACCTCCCCCTCCCGCCCGTGCCCGCAATGAGCTTTCAAAATTTGTCCCGCGCCGCACTGCTTTGCGTTGGGTCCCGCTGGAGTGCAGGGCTCTATTAGGATAGTCACAATACGCTTTTCTGAGATAGGTCCATTAAAATAAAGTGTGTGTGTCTGTGTCACGGTGGTGTAGTGGTTAGTGCTGTCGCCTCACAGCAGGAAGGTCCTGGGTTCGAGCCCCGTGGCTGGCGAGGGCCTTTCTGTGTGGAGTTTGCATGTTCTCCCCGTGTCCGCGTGGGTTTCCTCCGGGTGCTCCGGTTTCCCCCACAGTCCAAAGACATGCAGGTTAGGTTAACTGGTGACTCTAAATTGACTGTAGGTGTGAATGTGAGTGTGAATGGTTGTCTGTGTCTATGTGTCAGCCCTGTGATGACCTGGTGACTTGTCCAGGGTGTACCCCGCCTTTCGCCTGTAGTCAGCTGGGATAGGCTCCAGCTTGCCTGCGACCCTGTAGAACAGGATAAAGTGGCTAGAGATAATTTTTTATATTTTATATATATATATATATATATATATATATATATATATATATATATATACACATACACACACACACACACACACACCAGTGGCGGCTGCTGGTTTTTAAATCAGGGGAAGCCCATTTAACGCATTTCATCGTAAAACCTGTAGGCCGGATATCAAAGCATAGAAAGCTGTGCCCCATTAGCATAGTGAACTAGACAACCCTACCTAGTGGCAGAAAGTATTTTTGCTTGTACATTTCATGTTATAGTCTGGCTTGCCAGGCTAGTGCCTCATATCCTTAATCAAAAATATCAAACATCCAAAAATCACTGGCTATTCAACGAAGAGCCTTGAACATCATACCCTGATATGCAACACAGAGTCTTTAACACAACACCCAGCTGTGCAACACATCCTTGAACATCTTCTGCAACACAGTCTGGAAATTCATAACCAGGTAGGCTATGCAACACACAGAACCTTGAATATTATACCCAGGTATAACCTATAACACAGAGCCCACCATTCTCTTAACATTACTGAACAATATACACACTTCAGATTCATGAACATGAACACTATTTATACACAAATTCTGCCCTCCGCTCCTTTTCCAGAAAATGGTCTGTGACCCTGTCATACCAGCTGGTTGTGCTTTCCAGAGACTTCACCAATTTCTGTTAGCAGCTAGCACTGCAGATCCCAATAAGGCTCAAGCTAGCCTACAACCAGATTGAACTACAAATGAAATAAACGAGTGAATTCACCAATGATCAAACTGATAGAATGGATGAAAGTTAACGGAGCACAACGAGTAATATTTACATTTATTTACAGAGACATCAATGAGAAGAAACGTTTATTTGAAAAGAAATTCGGACAGCACTTTGGCACACGACTACACTTTCTCGACATCCGCTAGGGACTGACTGATCATACTTCCGTGTTCCTCGCCGAAGTACCGCCCTCCTCATGTCTTTCAAACACTACCTCCAATAATCCTTTATCAGCCCGGCTTCTTGTCCCTCCCACTGTCTCGTTTAGTCCCAGAGAAGCCCGGCTTCCCTGGAAGTGACGATTTTGTTGATTTTAACCAATAACAAGTAGCCGAAATTGGCTGTTCAGAGCCGTCTCGTAGACTGCAACGGATACCCGGCTGCCAGTCAGTGTTGCCAGATACTGCTGACGTTTTCCATCCCAAAATATGTTCAAAACCCGCCAAAATGCACTTAAAACCGCCCAATCTGGCAACACTGCTGCCAGTCCATAGAGCCCATTGAAATAAGAAAGGTTACAGCCTGGCAGCAAAGGTGATTCTCGTAGCGAACTGCAAGTTCGTCAGACATCACTCAAATAAGTTACAGGATAGTTATGAACATAAATACAATCTTGGGCATATATTATGTTATGCAAGTTATTGTTTTAATGAGAATTCAACGTCGTAGACGCCGCAGTTTGGGGAGAGAATTTTAGGGGAATCTCGGCTTCCCTTGTTGTCTCTGAGAAATCGCCCCTGATACACACGCACCCAATTCCAAAAAAGTTGGGACAAAGTACAAATTGTAAATAAAAACGCAATGCAATAATTTACAAATCTCAAAAACTGATATTGTATTCACAATAGAACATAGACAACATATCAAATGTCGAAAGTGAGACATTTTGAAATTTCATGCCAAATATTGGCTCATTTGAAATTTCATGACAGCAACACATCTCAAAAAAGTTGGGACAGGGGCAATAAGAGGCTGGAAAAGTTAAAGGTACAAAAAAGGAACAGCTGGAGGACCAAACTGCAACTCATTAGGTCAAATGACAATAGATAGTTTTCACTGACGTCACGGCATTCCGGGGAACGCCCCCCAGCTGCCATCTTGTAGGGCAAACAAAACGGACCATCGCCACTACCGGCTACGTTATCTCGGACGAATTTATGAAGTTACATAGTCAGTTTTCTAAAATAAAGATCAATGTCGGCAAAATCAAGCAAACAGAAGTATATAGATACACATCTCACGGTATGCAGCCAAACTGGCCTTGATTGGGGGAACTGACCCCTACGAAGTGGACAAAGATGCATTTTCAAGTGACTATGCAGGGCTGCCAAAGCCTGAAACTGACTTCATCAAACTTTAAAGGCTGTCTGATATATACAACTTTATATATTCACAGCGCGCCTTTTGGCGGATGCCGCCTGAATCGCGCAGATCCGGTTTTTTTGGGGGGGGGGGGGGGGGGGGGGGGGGGGGGGGGGCGTTGGAGTGTCTGATTATAATTTCAAAGTAAATTCTGTATTAAAATTACTAAATAAGCAAATCCGTTACAGTCCATGAAACAGGAAGTATAAGGATGAGAAAAAAACAGTTTAAATCGGGAAGCTGTGCACATTTGCTCAGTCCTGCACACCGCTCGGGCTGCGCAAATGTGCGCAGCTTCCCGATTTAAACTGTTTTTTTCTCATCCTTATACTTCCTGTTTCATGGACTGTAACGGATTTGCTTATTTAGTAATTTTAATACAGAATTTACTTTGAAATTATAATCAGACACTCCAACGCCCCCCCCCCCCCCCAAAAAAAAAACGGATCTGCGCGATTCAGGCGGCATCCGCCAAAAGGCGCGCTGTTTGCATCCCTGCATACAGAATATACCTAAAATGTTTTTCAAAAATGACCCTTGCGTGAGTGAAGTGACAAGTTTCAAATAGAAACGTGACAAACGAGCGATATTAAGTGTACATTACAATGTAAACGTACACTCAGCGGTTCCAGTTAGGCATTCTCCAGAGATTGTTCACATGATGTTTTGGTTTCCAAAAACAAACTTGAACACAATTGATTGTTTATTTCAACAACTTGCCATTTATAAAATGATCGGAGCAGACTTTGCTGTGTTTGGAAAGCTGATAATCCTTGCGGTTGATTCTCGCAAGCCATAGATTTCTCCTGTATGCTGAGTTTCTTTGCTCGCCTTCGTGCTCCCGTACAGTGGGAATTCCATAAAAGCTCCGCTTGACGTCATCATCTGACCTATTACGACAGCCGTGAATACAACAGGTGTGCACCATTGCTAGCTTTAAATACTAATGTAACTATAAATGTAAATAATATATAAATGAATGTAACTCGCACGCTACAATGTGTGCTCAGTGACCCGTACGGTAAGCTAGCCCTCCAAGATGGCCGCCACCAGGGAATCCCCGACTCTGTGACATCATGTGAAAACTATCTATAGGTCATTAACATGACTGGGTATAAAAAGAGCATCTTGGAGTGGCAGCGGCTCTCAGAAGTAAAGATGGGAAGAGGATCACCAATCCCCCGAATTCTGCGCCGACAAATAGTGGAGCAATATCAGAAAGGAGTTCGACAGTATAAAATTGCAAAGAGTTTGAACAGATCATCATCTACAGTGCATAATATCATCAAAAGATTCAGAGAATCTGGAAGAATCTCTGTGCGTAAGGGTCAAGGCTGGAAAACCATACTGGGTGCCCGTGATCTTCGGGCCCTTAGACAGCACTGCATCACATACAGGCATGCTTCTGTATTGGAAATCACAAAATGGGCTCAGGAATATTTCCAGAGAACATTATCTGTGAACACAATTCACCATGCCATCCGCTGTCGCCAGCTAAAACTCTATAGTTCAAAGAAGAAGCCGTATCTAAACATGATCCAGAAGCGCAGACGTCTTCTCTGGGCCAAGGCTCATTTAAAATGGACTGTGGCAAAGTGGAAAACTGTTCTGTGGTCAGACGAATCAAAATTTGAAGTTCTTTATGGAAATCAGGGACGCCGTGTCATTCGGACTAAAGAGGAGAAGGACGACCCAAGTTGTTATCAGCGCTCAGTTCAGAAGCCTGCATCTCTGATGGTATGGGGTTGCATTAGTGCGTGTGGCATGGGCAGCTTACACATCTGGAAAGACACCATCAATGCTGAAAGGTATATCCAGGTTCTAGAGCAACGTATGCTCCCATCCAGATGACGTCTCTTTCAGGGAAGACCTTGCATTTTCCAACATGACAATGCCAAACCACATACCGCATCAATTACAGCATCATGGCTGCGTAGAAGAAGGGTCCGGGTACTGAACTGGCCAGCCTGCAGTCCAGATCTTTCACCCATAGAAAACATTTGGCGCCTCATAAAACGGAAGATACGACAGAAAAGACCTAAGACAGTTGAGCAACTAGAATCCTACATTAGACAAGAATGGGTTAACATTCCTATCCCTAAACTTGAGCAACTTGTCTCCTCAGTCCCCAGACGTTTACAGACTGTTGTAAAGAGAAAAGGGGATGTCTCACAGTGGTAAACATGGCCTTGTCCCAACTTTTTGGAGATGTGTTGTTGTCATGAAATTTAAAATCACCTAATTTTTCTCTTTAAATGATACATTTTCTCAGTTTAAACATTTGATATGTCATCTATGTTCTATTCTGAATAAAATATGGAATTTTGAAACTTCCACATCATTGCATTCCGTTTTTATTTACAATTTGTACTTTGTCCCAATTTTTTTGGAATCGGGGCAGCTGATGCACATTAAATCATCTTTTTTAAATTGTAAAATGCTAACTTTTTTTTTTAGCTTCGCCTTCAATCCTAAAATTAATAAAAAAAAAAACACAAAAATCTTTTCAAGTTAAATAAAGGGGACAAATTTTGAAGGGGAAAAAAAAAGATGGATGTACGGCAGGGTAACCACAACAGCGCTAAGGCAATTGCTGTGGGCACAAGGTATTTAAAAAAAAAAAAAAAAAAACACTATTCTAAACAAAACAGGCTACCGATAACATAAGACAAGACAGATATTTTTAGATTTTATTCCTCCTTTTCAATGTTAAACCACAAACAAATAGATAATACATGCAGTATTTTTTTAAACAAACATAACACTATTATATTCCTAGGAAAAGATTCACAAACTCCCTCTCATGATACACATCATGAATTGCTGATCCAAGCCTGAACTCTGCCTCCGCCTGACATTTCGTGTGTCCTCGCAACTTGGAAACCGCTGAAGTGAGAGAGAGCTGTACGGGGAGACAGCGGAAGAGTAAGAGCAGAAGTGTGATCAAGGGTTAGAGGCTGTTAAAATGTAGATAACCTTGAGGCGAGCTCCAGCAGGCCAAACAGAGATAGGAGTTTTTTTTAAAAAGGTGTAAAGTGAAAAATTTCCACTGAGCATGTTTTGTAATTCAACAGCTCTCTTCCTCCTCCCCCGAGGCAGCTGTTGATAGAAATACATCCTCTGAAAGTTGGCAGACGTGCCTCAGGTAAAATGCACAAATGGAAAACACCTACAAATTTTAATGATGCATCTGTTTAAAAGGATGACGCACAGAACAACCGGTACAAACCACAGAGATCAGAGGTGGAGGGAGAATTTCCACAAGGAAAAGTCTGAGTATTATTAAGGAGGAGTCCACAATGCTCGTCTCTCAGTGCACTATATGAAGCCTTCATTACACCCTGAATATGACACTGTTGGTTCTTGTGCAGAGAAGTAATCCTGCCACAGTGCTGGATGTTACTGTGGCAGAATTATTGGAACACATTCAAAAATTAAGGGTCCCCCCCCGAGCAAACTTTCTGCCAACAACCAAACTGGTTTCATGAACATGACAATGAGTTCAGTGGCTTTCCCAGTCACCGGATCAGAATCTAATAGAACATCTTTGGGACGTGGCAGAACGGCGTGGAAGTGCCCCTGAAAAACCAGCAGGAATTTCATAATTCAGTCAACATGGACCAGAATCTCAAAGGAACTCAACTCAACTGGACTGCCCTGGACTGTGTCTTGCATACTAGTCTTGTTCTTATCTTCCTGTCTTTAGCCTCGATCATTTTTCTAAATGTTAAATGTTTCAATTGTTTTTTTTTTTAATCATTACTTATTGCTTGTTACACTGTTATTGGTCCTGTCTTGCACTTTAATGTTTGTCTTGTTAATGTCAGTCCTATGTTTGTCTATGGCCCTGTTTACATTATTTCGAATCAGCGGATCATCAGATTAACGTTTTTAAAACGATTCGCGTACACACACAAAATTTCTGTGCCCGCAATAAAACCGTTCTCCGTGCACACAGCAACGCAAATACACGGATACGCTAATCACATGACTAATTAGACGGCACGTCACATGATCCCAGTGCATATCGGGCATGCGCAAGTCACTCACCACTTGCAAGCACATAAAGTGTGTGAGAGATTGAGTGAGCAAGAAAGTGTGAGAGAGAGGAGAGAGAAAGAGAGAGCAAGCGAGCGAGCGTGAGAGAGCATAAGAATCAAAATTTGAAGTTCTTTATGGAAATCAGGGATGCTGTGTCATTGGGACTAAAGAGGAGAAGGTTTTTCAGCAGTCGCGTCACATGACCAACGTGGCATGACCAACGTGGCATGACCAACGCCAGCGAATCAGGAAGGTGGATGTCACAGTGACGTTGTCCAATGACGACGTCAGCTAGAGCTCAGCACTGCGTATCCTCGTTCCTCAATGTTTACACAGCACCGGATCAGATACGTACTGGGTTGAATACGTGGGCCCTGGCGGATTCAAACTGTTCCGCCTGTGGAGTCGTTTCCCGGCGTTTTAATGTGCACGGACAGTGCATCCGCAACGACGACGATACGGATACGGTCTAATGTAAACACCACCTATGTCTTTGCATGGGATAGAGAGAAACGTAATTTCAATTTCCTTGTATGACCTGTGCATACGAAGAAACTGACAATAAAGCTGACTTGAACTTGAATGTTTAACATCATGTGGAATCCATGCCATGAAGAATTAAAGTTGTTTTGGACAATAATCTTTATTACACACACACACACACACACACACACACACAGGACACTTTTTCGATGGAATAAAACCAAACGTGTTCTATTCCCTTCTAGTGGGTTTCATTCAATTGGCTTGATAGCATGCAATAATAATAAGTTAAATTTATATAGCTCCTTTCAAAAAACCCAAGGACGCGTTACAATTATAGACAAGGAAAGAATAAATAAATAAATAAATAAATAAATAATAAAAAGTAAA
The DNA here is from genome assembly GCF_027579695.1 of Neoarius graeffei. Classification (NCBI taxonomy): domain Eukaryota; kingdom Metazoa; phylum Chordata; class Actinopteri; order Siluriformes; family Ariidae; genus Neoarius; species Neoarius graeffei. The sequence continues at coordinate 23,712,666 of NC_083583.1, forward strand.
AAAAGTCCACCAAGTAGGGGTCAGGATGTAATTCCCGTGGTGTAGCAGCCACAGTCCCACCAAAAGGCGCACGAAAACAAGCCCCACATCTCCAGCACCGCCGCTGTGACGCCGTCAGCAACATCGCTCGAACACCACGCCGTGGATCCACACAGCAAGCAGAGAAGCTCCGCCACGCAGAGCGCTGGTGTGTCCCAAACCGCCTGCACAGCCGCTGCGACGCCACCGAGCAACATCGCTCGAAACATCACGCCAAGCGTTAAAGCACAGAGCGCTGGACAACCACGATGTAAATTGAGCAACAGGCTCACTGCAGTCCACAGCTGGGAGTGCAGGCATCACCCACAGCGAACCAAGGCCTGGAGGGAACCGACACCCAAAACTGGGTCCGGAGCTACACCACAACCGGCGGACAAAACACTCAAACACCAAACTATACAAACACACAGGAAAGAAAAAAAAATAGAAAAAGAAATAAAATAAGAGCTCCGGTGAGAAGCAGCAGCCAGAACGCGCACGACGTACTCTCAACCGGAAACAGGAAAAAAAAAAAAAAAAACGTTATATGCAATATTGTTAGCACATCGCTTATCCTACGTGTATTAGGTCACTCTACCTGATCGAGAATGAGCATTGAATATGGTTTATGATATTGCATGGTTGTCAAGACAACAGGACATCACATGTCAGAGCTGATGCGAATATCCAGCGAGAGAGTTTTCTGCTGTGCACGCACAAACATTTCGTTGTTCGCCGGTGGCGCCCGCAGTAAACGGTCATAGTGAATTGGAAATGCATGAAATACGTAATACACATAAAACTTCCACATTAGTGAGCAAACAAATCTCGTAAAATCTATAACTATCATAATAATGGCTTTTTTTCATGGTATATCAGATACATTCCATTCAGCTCGCCTTCGACTTGCTCAAGATCGATGTTAGCTGAATGGAATATATCCGATATACCACGAAAAAAAGCCAGCCAATATTATTTAATTAGGTTCCCAAAATGGTGTCTTCATACCTAATTTACAAGTGGTTACAAAAATATAAATAATTCTAAATGACAAATAATATAGAAATAAATGGAAATATTCTACAGAAGTATATATAACTAGATAGAACTCCGCCCTTTAGACTACAAGCCTTAAGTTGTGATCTGGGGATGGACATTTGACCTCACAGTGATCGTGACCTGGTGAAATTACTTGCATCAGCCTTGGAGATATTGTGTTCACAAGGTTTTCGGACAGACATTTGACCTCACAGTGACCTTGACCTTAGACCTTTTGATCTCAAAATCTAAATCAGTTCATGTTTGTCCCAAAGCGCACAAATGGTGAAAGTTTGGTGAAATTCCTTTCATTCGCCTTGGAGATATCGCGTTCACAAGGTTTCAGGACGGACGCATGGACAGACGGACAACCTGAAAACATGATGCCTCCTGCACCTTACGGTGGCGGAGGCATAAAAAGGAGTTATTATCAAAACCTAAGAAGAGCACTATTTACAAAATATTTACAGTGTTATCATCAAACTTATCAGAACTTGGTGTGCAGCCACCTCTCAAAATAATGCAACTTTAAGTTACGTTTAAAAATGCAGGGATGTGAGTGACAAATTTAAAAAAAAAAAAAAAAGAGGAAAATTTTTAGGCTCAACAGACGATCCCGAAGGGGTCGTCACGACAACGAAGTTGTCGTGGGGAGGGTATGGGAGGGCGCGCCCTCCCATTGGTGGGGGTCTGGGGGGTCTCCCCCACGAAAATTTTTGTAAAAAGGACTTAAAATGGTGACATTTTAAGCACATAAAATGTAAAATTTCTAACATAATACACCTGCAGAAAGTCAAGTTTCAAGCTGGTGTTAGGTTTGGATGTATGCTCCACCAAAAAAATTTGGAATATTTTCAGACAATTTCATTAAAGTTCCTGCATTTGTGCAGTTAAATCCATCATATTTAAGTCTTTACAATTTTCTAACAGTAACTGGGTAGGACGGGCTTATTTTATTTTTATTTTGTTTTATTTTTCTGCTATGTGGGGGATAAAACACGAAAAATTGGAATGGTTGGAGCAGACTCTGGTTTCAGAGGCATGACGCTAAATTACCAGTGTAAAAAAAAAAAAATGTTTATGGTGGGTCAATTTTTTTTGGTTCGGGCTGTAATGATTATGAGGAACAAGAATATAATTTTATGTGGCCTTACATAACTAGCAATAAAATTTAAACCCTGCCACCAGTTCATAGTACATGCACTTACTCTCTTCAATCAGACCTAACACCTGAAAAATTAATGGCTAAATAAAATTCCACACTTTCTGTGAAGTTTATACTTGCAATATAATTTCAGATTAAACCTAATCATTGTTCAAATGTATCTGTAAATATTAAATGTGCTAGTGATAAATTAGATTGGAATTATCACATTATTTTCAGAGAACTAAAAATTTCATTCAAAAAGTAACAGTGAAGGTAATGTTTTTAATACGTAGGATAAAACATTATTATTATTTATTATTATTATTGATGCCTACCTGGCAATGCATAGTTAGTCTTCTGAATCTCAACTCGACTCCTGTGTTTTTCGCTTTTCACGTGTCCACTGAGAGTCACAAGTCCACGCCGTCCGTAGTTCAGTTCACAGCAACACAATTTGCAATGTGCGATTCCTTTCTTGTTGAGTTTTTCAAAAACCAAACTAAAAACACTTCCATCGGGAGCTTTGCGCTCTAACCAGTCCCAACGCCACTTATTTTCAATGCCAGAATCTATTTTCGTGACATCGGACTTCACAGACAACGCCGCCATTTTCATTCATACTCGTAGCAGTGCATGTACAATAGCGACTCCTCTCCACACAGCGATAATAATCAGATCGCTGTAAGGAGCTTTCGTCACTTCTGCTTAGTAAAATCCGGAAAAGTTTCGTGCCAGACTTTACCGAATATTATTATTATTATTTTTTTAAATTTTAGAAAACGCGGAAAACGATTTTTTTACGCGGAAAGGCAATTTGAAAAACGCGGATTTCCGCGGAAACGCGGAGATTTCACATCCGTGGTGCTGGCGCAAATTGCTACTCTCACTCAGTACTTAATTATTAAAAGTACTTTCTACTTTAGGAGAATGAAAATAATAATAATGTTTTTTTAGGATACTATTTCTCCCTCAGTTTTCAACCAAATCACCAAATATCACATGCAGAATACCTCTGGGCTGAATTATGCTGCTATGACTTTTGGTGCTGATCTGGATCACCTAACCGGAATGATCAATGAAAAACAGGATTTTTTTTTCAATCACTTAAGTCTGGCGAACACGGACGCCTTCTCGTCGCAAGCATATTGCGAATTTTGGACGCAAGTTTCCCTTCGCTACGTGCGCGCGTTATCTGCGACCAGTGGGCGATTTGGGGAGGTGGATGCAAGTCACGTGGAAATCACATGACTACATCGCAGGCAGGGATTGGCTTAGCCTTTGGAGGTGCTCGCTTCGTTATTGCAAAGACACACGCGGCGATATCTCTGCAACAAGTCAGCGACTGGCGATTTTTTTTGTCACAGAATATCAAGCATGTTTGATACCTGCGATCTGTCATCAAATAAATAAATAGAATAAAATAAATCGCCGTCGCAAACATCCGCGCACGAAGCGATTTTTCGCTTGCATCAAAAAGTTGTGCAACCAAACAACGGAGGGGGAAAAAAAAAAAAACACCTGTGTGTGCTGGGCTTTATAACTGTCAATTTTCATGATTTTTTTTTTCCCCAAGCAGTTTTTTTTTTTTAAATTTGTTTAGAATGTCAGGGTGCAATGTTTCCTCACTAAGCATCATTCTCTATCTCTTACCATTCCAGATCTATAGGGTATGGTGACTAGACGTTCTGGTTTGTAACATCCATCCATCCATCCATTATCTGGAGCCGCTTATCCTGTGCAGGGTCGCAGGCAAGCTGGAGCCTATCCCAGCTGACTACGGGCGAAAGGCGGGGTACACCCTGGACAAGTCGCCAGGTCATCACAGGGCTGACACATAGACACAGACAACCATTCACACTCACATTCACACCTACGCTCAATTTAGAGTCACCAGTTAACCTAACCTGCATGTCTTTGGACTGTGGGGGAAACCGGAGCACCCGGAGGAAACCCACACGGACACGGGGAGAACATGCAAACTCCACACAGAAAGGCCCTCGTCGGCCATGGGGCTCGAACCCGGACCTTCTTGCTGTGAGGCGACAGCGCTAACCACTACACCACCGTGCCGCCTGGTTTGTAACAGTTTGCGCAAATTACTATCTAGTTACTATTCCTAGTATTATGCTGATGCATACTGGAGCACTTCCTGAACAAGCTAGTAAGATAATTAAGGGCAAGATTATTCATGCATTTATACACAAGTATGGCATCTCTTATGGTTAATAAATCAGACACAGGTCAAAGCTTCAGTTCCTTGAGAGTTGATGTTATGTGATTATATTTGCGCTGCCCACATAGAACTCAGGCAGCAAAATTCTGGACGAACTGTAACTTATGAATATTTGAATTGCTGGTACGTGAACAGGAAAAAAATCTTCGTAAAAAAAAAAAAAAGTTAATGATTGTAAAGAGCACCTGTTGGTCAAAAAGGTGATGGATTCTACTTACTACTAGTTTGCTTATTAGATCTGCAGCTGGAGTCCTGATATGTTCATCGAGTCCTACCCAGAACAACACTTTATGGGCCAGGAAGCTCATGTTCGAAACCAGTATTGCTAAACTGGGAGGGAAAATTACATTTAAGTGTGTTGAAAATGTCATTCGAGCAAACCTGATTTGGGAACATCTTGTACGTGACGGGCGTTCAAAAATGTTTAACTTCCAAACAGAGCAGCTATGTTCTCGAAGTCTTCTGCCGATCTCTGATTGAACCGATTCCTTCAAACGAGCGTTGCGTCAGACTGTGCAGTGGTGTGGAATTCACAGCAGCTGGAGTCTAAGTTGAAACTGTGAGCTAGAACAGCTGCGATATACACACGAGGCTTCACACAACATGCACTGCATTCCTTCTCAACACGATTCTGGCTGCTTCGTCACGTCGTTTAAACGTTTAGCGGCCAGTCGGCCGAGGCCACGCGTTCACTTTTCAATCTTGCCATCGCTAGAGGTTTATATGGAATCAATTTTGTGCCAAAATGTTCATACAATACTTTTGAAATATCAAAAAAAAAAACCCGACAAATCAAAATACAAAAAAAAAAAAAAAAAAGTCAATTTTTTTTAGACTGGCAAACAAATTATGCATGTAATCGTGTAAAATATCAGTCTATTACTCTTCAGAAACCTTTTATTTTTGTTCCGCGTCTTTCTCAGTTTTGTTTGACGTAATTTATTTTGGTTGTGATTCCAGCTTTCTCGTTTGCGCTCCCTGACTTTTTGCTTGCAGTTTTGGCACAAACTTCACGTGTGGGTGGGCTGTCCAGGAATGCATTCCCATTGGCTAACTTGTGTTTGACTGACAGCTACGCTCAGCCATTCCCCCGGAGGCTGTTGCGCCCATTTCCTACTCGGATTCTGGCGGACTGTTTGACGAGTGACCGATCCATTGACGGTAAACAAGGATCGAGTGGACTTCAGTGGCGACTATGATATTACACTCGTCAAACAGTCCGCCAAAATCCGAGTAGGAAATGGGCGCGACAGCCTCCGGGGGAATGGCTGAGCGTAGCTGTCAGTCAAACGCAAGTTAGCCAATGGGAATGCGTTCCTGGACAGCCCACCCACACGTGAAGTTTGTGCCAAAACTGCAAGCAAAAAGTCAGGGAGCGCAAACGAGAAAGCTGGAATCGCAACCAAAATAAATTGTCAAACAAAACTGAGAAAGACGCGGAACAAAAATAAAAGGTTTCTGAAGAGTAATAGACTGATATTTTGCACGATTACACGAATAATTTGTTTGCCAGTCTAAAAAAATTGACTTTTCGTATTTCGATTTGTCGTTTTTGTTTGATATTTCAAAAAGTATTGTATGAACTAGGGGTGGGCGGTTTGCACGGTATGATACCGTATGCGGTATTTTTTGACCAACGGTAGAGAGTTTGTGTCATAGCGTGTACCGCGATAGCTCATTGCCTCCTCTAGTTGGCAGTAATGCATAGTTTGAACGCCCGCCTGGCTGCTTCGAAGAAGAAAAAGAACAACAACAATGGCGGCGAGTAGTGAAGAGACGGCAGCAGAGGAAGAGCTCGTGAAAAAAGTCGGCGCAACATCAGTAATCTGGACATGGTTTGGATTTAAAGTGACGGATATTAAACAAGAAAATGTTATCTGCAAGATATGCCGGGCGACAGTGATCGCAAGACATGGTAACACAAGTAATCTGTTCATTCTTAGTTTTTTAAAATATAAATATCATTCTTTTTTATATGTCCTGTGTTTTCTGTTTTGCACAATAAATTTCAATATTGCTGAAAACATCCTGATTGAAAGCTTTGACTTTTTGCTATGGTAACCACTAAGAAACTGTTCTGTTGTAATTAAGGCCCCGGTCACACCGCCCGAACTTTGCTGGAGCGTTCCTGGAGCGGTGAAAAAAATTCATCACCGCTCGTAACCGTTCACCACCGTTTAACAAAAGTTGGCCCCCGTTAAAGCAACGCCGTATACGCTCGGCCACCGCTGATGTTTCTCGAGGGGCCCTCCTACCGCTCCGAAAGTTTTGAGCTGCACAAAATATTGCGAGCGGTGAGGAGGGGGCAATTTTCCGCCCCGGCAAAGTTCACCCCCGCTCCACCAATGCCCAGTCAAAGTTTGGCACCGCTAGACGCAAGTTCGTGGACGCTTGGGTCTGCTAGGCCAACGCAGAAATCTTGAACGCTGGACCACCGCTGCTTCGCCAGCGTTGCCCGGGCGGCGATTAAACGTTGCACAAACTTCGGTGGAGCGGTTGTAAGCGTTTTACGAGCGGACACGGGGTTGCTGGAACGGTGTCGGGCGTTGAAGCAGCCATCCATGGCGGCGATGAACTTTGGTTTGGCGTTGGTATAGAGGTGTCGGAGCGGGACCAGAATTTGGCTATAAATACGGGGAGAAATGGACCAGGAGCTCATTTGGAATCGAGCTGCCGTTGAGTTCAGACCTCATCTATGTCGAATTTGCTCAAAGTTACAGTAAAACTGTATCACCATGGATGCTGAGAGACTTGCTATGATTGGTGCTAAACCAACTTTATACCCCCGCCGAGCCAAAGCCCGCATGCGCAGAATGCTGCTATACCAACGCTCGCGTCACCGCTAAACCAACGCTCGCTACCGCTAAACCAACGCTAAAGCAACGCCGGCTTCAGCGGTGCACCGCTAAGCCAACGCCCGTGTTTTCGATTTTTTTCCCATTTTGTGCGTGGTGACGAGCGTTGTCGAAATTCGGCCCCCCCTCCCTACCGTTCAAGGAACGCTCCAGCAAAGTTCGGGCGGTGTGACCGGGGCCTTATATACAAAACTACAATACCGTGATGTATACCGTCAGTGGCTCAAATTATACCGTGATATACATTTTTGGCCATACCGCCCACCCCTAGTATGAACATTCTGGCACAAAATTGATTCCATAGCTTTAGAGCTTATTTTTACATGAAGGTATAAAATAGAACAAATACAAGGGACGATCAGGATCGAAGGTGCAAGTCGGTCAAAAGAGAAGATCGAACAGGTTTTAAGAGTTTAAACAACTCTTATTCTGGCCAAACACCTAGTGGTGGAATAAGTTGCTAACGTTTGCTCTAAAGCTTCCAGTGAACTGTACACATCTACACAGCACACAATGGAACTCTGGTGCAACCAGAAACTAACTTCTGTTCCATCACACGTAACTCGTATTACATTAATGACATTTAGCAGACGCTCTTATCCAGAGTGATGTACGGGTGGTTCTCCACTATAGTTGCAAATTGGTGTCACCTCACTTAAGTATTCTGAGACCAGGCCTTTAACCTCCTAGGGCTTAGCGGTCACATACGTGGACAGCACTTTTTAGAAATTCAGAACAAGAATCCACATATGTGGACATACTTTTTCTCAAAAAGTACATCTTATCAAAGATGATGCTTAGTTTTTATTCTAATCAGGTTCTAATAGGCCCAAATAGCAAAAAGAAAAAAAATGCATGTAAAAAAAACAGCTTGGGTCTTAAGGCCTCTGCATGCTCGTGCGACAAGGCTTTCGCAGATAGCTTTTCGCAGACAGTTGTAATTTATTGTTGAGCGGGGATAATAGGCGTGCGCGATGTTATTCACCGGCACAACGCAAGGGGGCGAGAAGTCGCTAGGAGTAGTTGGTGGGTGTGGTTAATGGAGTGTTTATCCTCCGGTTACTTATAATGACTAGAACTTTTTTATAATGACTAGAACTGGAGTCGTATAGATGTCCGTACTTCTTCACTTCCTCAATCAACCGCTCTTCGTGCTGCTCCATCTTCGCTCGTGTTTTTAAAAATGCCGGTCGTGAAAACAAAACAAACTGGGAAAGTAGGGAAGCGGAAGTGCATGTACAGCGGATGTAGAGTGGACCAATCAGAGCCCTCTTGTCTGCGAGGCTTCTGCGGTGGTCACAATTTTTGGGAGGTGCGCGCAGAGCGTCTGCGAAGGTGGGGGGGCTACGCAGACACTGTCTGCGACACCGTCTGCGAGGACTGGGTTGTCAGCATAAATTGGCCTTTAGGAGGTTAAATAAAATCAGGGTGTCTGTGTTCATATGCCTTCCTATTGATTATAAAAATTAATTGATATTAAATTTTATCCACTCAAATATAATAGTGTTGGTAGAATTTTTCACTGGAAGTACCCAAGGGGGTCCAAAATGCGTGTCTCATACATCCCAGAAGGAAAATAAACCCTTGCTGAAAAAGATTTATTGGGTGTTATTATTTTGTCACCCATTTAAATATGATCAATATTGTCCATGCAGCATAAAGAAAAGCACATTTTGAAAATATTTCCAATACTAGTCAGAAATTTTCCCGCCAAGAAATTGATTTTTGGTGTCCCAAGTAATTAAGTCAGTACGCTAACAGTACTAACTAGAGACACCTGGGGAAAATGGACAGAACTATTCTAATGAGATGACCGCAGTGCATTGTGGGAATCCCACAAGTTCAAGGGAGGGAAACATTGAATTTCATATTGTGGTAGTTTTCCAGCATTGTTCAGGTTTGTATGGCCATTTTTAACAGAATTTATAATAGCAGTCAATACACTAACACTTCTAGAATGATGTAGGCCCAGCTTTGTCATGAAAACATGTTTGTGCCATGAATGTGGGTTAGAAGACCTTTCAACTAGACTACAATGCACAGGCATCATATACACATCTGCACCCTGGTGACCAGATGATGAACTATTTGTCCATATACCAACAGTCCATACACTAAGGCCAAGTTTACATTAGACCGTATCTGTCTCGTTTTCTTCGCGGATGCACTGTCCGTTTACATTAAAACGCCTGGAAACGCCGGGAAACGGGAATCCGCCAGGGTCCACGTATTCAATCCAGATCGTGTCAGCTCCGGTGCTGTGTAAACATTGAGATACGCGGATACGCTGTGCTGAGCTCTAGCTGGCGTCGTCATTGGACAACGTCACTGTGACATCCACCTTCCTGATTCGCTGGCGTTGGTCATGTGACGCGACTGCTGAAAAACGGCGCGGACTTCCGCCTTGTATCACCTTTCATTAAAGAGTATAAAAGTATGAAAATACTGCAAATACTGATGCAAATACTGCCCATTGTGTAGTTATGATTGTCTTTAGGCTTGCCATCCTTCCACTTGCAAGTGGTAAGTGACACGCATGCCCGATATGCACTGGGATCACACACACAGTGGCTCAGTCCCGAATCACTGCTCGTGCGCTCCACTCGTGCGCTCTGTGAGCTGCGCAGGGCCGGAGTGCGCACCCTCCAGAGGGCACTCGCTGTTCAGGGCGGAGTGATTTGGAGCGCAGGATGCCTGCGGAGCCGAGCGTATCCGTGTATTGGCGTTGCTGTGTGCACGCGAATCGTGTATTGGCGTTGCTGTATCCACGCTAATCGTTTTAAAAACGTTAATCTGATGATCCGCTGATACGGTCTAATGTAAACCCCACCTAACACCGGGGTCTGTTTGTGTACTGACTATTGTGTTAGTGTATTGACCAATTTGATAGGATGACAGTTTGATGTCTCTCGATCCCTTTTGTCAACCTACTAGTATATAGGCCTATACCTAGTACATGTATCCTACCAGGATATCTTTAAAGGTTTTCTGATTAGGCCTAGTCAATTTCTGAGTGTGTCTGTGTACTCACTTAAAAATTTGAGTTTGCCCCTCCCCCCCGTATTCACCTTTTACAAACTGTTAATTCCAAGAACTCCAGGCACATGATGGTTCCGACATCTACATGGACCCAGCTAGTAAAAAAAATCACCCAGATTTGGTGTAGTGATTGGGACATTTATCCAGCGCCTGGTGGAGTCATGAATTTGGACATTGACTAAAATGTCAAAAGCACGGGCAAATTTAGAAAAGTGAGGAAATGTTAATTAGGCTACTTTATAACTGGTGTCATGAAATGTTGCCTTAGGTTCTTATATGTTTTGTTCCTAATTTTGTTAACACATGGTTAATGTTGTTGCCATTTTTGAGGTTCAAAAATTAAATCTATTACTGTTCTGCTCAAATAATCAACTTCGTTGTCTTATTTTTGAGCATGTCAGTACACAAACATGCTGTCAGTACACAAACATGCTGTCAGTACACGAACGCTGCACCTTTTTAATACATATATTTATTGTTCTATTGTGATAAATATACATTTTCAAATAGAATTATTTATAATAAGGCCCAGATTTGTAATTGGGGTCAATTACATTTTGATTTTACCGACTAGTGGCAGCGTGTCTGCCTCTCGATCGGGAGATCGTGAGTTCTATTCACGGTCGGGTCATACCAAAGACCATCAAAAAAATGGTACCTACTACCATCTGGCAAGGCACGCTGCAATACAGATGCACATGGAGAGTTAAACTCTCGTGGTTACCAGAGGACTAGCCCCCCACTGTAACCCTAGCTATGTAATAGGCGAGAGGCCGAGGGCTATGGAAACGGAGATCCGCGCCGCCCAATGCGCCACCATACAGAGTTGGGCCTGGTTAGTACTTGAGTGGGAGACTACCTAGGAATACCAGGTACTGTAGGCGTGGGAAGGACTTTAACATTTTGATTTTGGTCAGAGATTATGGATTTATTAGGCATTTCGGAGACCTGTTTGTGTACTGACAGAGACGAGGGCAACCTTGACCTTGAAATGACCTTGACCTTTGCCATATCGAGCAATAAGAAGATACTTTGATAAAACTCCAAAATTGGCTACCAGAACTCTGCCTTATGAACTTATCAGTTTGCTCAAGGTCCATATCCCAATTTGCAACTATAGTGGAGAACCACCCGTACAATATTCCAAGAGCAGCCTGGGGAGCAGCTGCAGGTTTGCTCAAGGGCACTTCAGCCATTCCTGCTGGTCCAGGGACTTGAACCAGCAACCTTTGGGTCCCAAAGCTGCTTCTCCAACCATTAGGCCATGGCTTCCCCTTAAGGTTCTTTTTCATCTCAGATCCCCACCTGGAACCGATTCTGGGCTCATCTGGAGAAGGAGCTCATCATCACAAGTTTATTTTTCCCTCTACACAGAACTCCTTACTGAATGTGGTTTGATTGTGCAACACTGTACGTCACTGTCACACATCCAGAATAAAAAAAAAAGTCAGCATTATGTACAACTGCTCCAACAGCACTTCTCTGGATGCCTGGTGCATCATCACGCAGGAATACTGTACCTTTAAACGAGGAGCTGCTTTCTTTATATACAGGTTTGTCAATGAGCTAATGAGTGACTGTTAGTTCAAAGACTAATACAAAACAAAACTTTTCCTTTTTTCTTCTCCTGTCTCTCTCAATGAAGCACTGAAGACTGCGGACCTTTTTGTCCTCTGACGTCAATCTGCATATAAACAATTCTTGGGTTTCAGTCACGTGACTTTTCTTAGAGATTTCACTTCCGGTAAAACAGCTGGTGGTCTAGCAAACCAAAACAGCTGCTGTAGCGCAAACAGAAGTTATCAGAGTACGCTCGTAATCTAGAAGCCACTGCTGGCTTTAGATCTATTGAGAAGATTGCTACTTGCAATGGAATCGACCCCTACAGTCTGGGAAAGAAGGATGGGTCATACGATCTCAAAAACTACCCTTCAGTCGAGTTCCCCGACATCTTGAACTATCTGGTGTTGCAGACGTCCTTCTAGACCGCAAAACAGATGAAAGCGTGGAAGAGTATGGAGGCTTACAACTTTTTTGTATGTGGCTGGGTGAAGGACCTCGGGATCAAGTCGCTGCCGAATGAATCCTGGATTGTTTTTGCCTGTGTAAGTTTTTCGTTCGCGTCTTTACAACGAAGCACTGCAAGTCGAAGTGTAAACAAACAGTTTGCTTGATTCTCACTTGTGTTGGCTCTTATCTCTCAGGTAAATCATTCACAAAGATCATCAGAAACCCCTTTAAAGGAACAGTCCACCGTACTTCCATAATGAAATATGCTCTTATCTGAATTGAGACGAGCTGCTCCGTACCTCTCCGAGCTTTGCGCGACCTCCCAGTCAGTCAGACGCGCTGTCACTCCTGTTAGCAATGTAGCTAGGCTCAGTATGGCCAATGGTATTTTTTGGGGCTGTAGTTAGATGCGACCAAACTCTTCCGCATTTTTCCTGTTTACATAGGTTTATATGACCAGTGACATGAAACAAGTTCAGTTACACAAATTGAAACGTAGTGATTTTCTATGCTATGGAAAGTCCGCACTATAATGACAGGCATACTAACACCTTCTGCGCGCTTCGGCAGCGCATTGATATCTGAGCTCCGTATCAGTGCGCTGCCGAAGCGCGCAGAAGGTGTTAGTACGCCTGTCATTATAGTGCGGACTTTCCATAGCATAGAAAATCACTACGTTTCAATTTGTGTAACTGAACTTGTTTCATATCACTGGTCATATAAACCTATGTAAACAGGAAAAACGCGGAAGAGTTTGGTCGCATCTAACTACAGCCCCAAAAAATACCATTGGCCATACTGAGCCTAGCTACATTGCTTACAGGAGTGACAGCGCGTCTGACTGACTGGGAGGTCGCGCAAAGCTCGGAGAGGTACGGAGCAGCTCGTCTCAATTCAGGTAAGAGCATATTTCATTATGGAAGTACGGTGGACTGTTCCTTTAAAGACCTGGATCTTAGTTAAACAGGACGGAGAAGTGATCACGGTGCATTGTAACTGTACGGCTGGGGAAGAATTTTGTCGCGACCTTCATGCATATGGACTTTGTGAGGAGTAAACAAAGAAACAGCTGGGGACTTTAGCGCTTCGTGACTAAAAAAGTACCGTAAAATAACGACACACAGCAAGAAAAGTACTTGGAAAACACTAAGGACAGAGCTGAGACGGAGATACAAACCTTTCACCAAGTGATCACTGCAAACTCGAGCATGCTTCGACTCGGCTCCCTTCGATTTCAGTGAGAGGTTCAAAAGCCACCTTTCTCGACGTCTTTTTGTGAAATCCTGTGTTCGTTCACCCTTTTTTATTAGTTCACAGGGAACTCTGAAGAAACTTATCAGTTTCACGGTTTGATCGAGTCGAACAACCTAAAACAATCAATCAACGCAAGCGTAAGGCAATGCACTTTTCATGCGAGCAATGCGCCTTCTCTGTACAAACGCTTTGTCAACTGAGCTTTGGTAGACCACCAGCTAAAGGTTTGAATAACTAATGAGGCGGATGTGATGTCATGTGAAACCCAACAATTCAGCTTTGAGTCGAGTCCATTGGTGTTTCACTGCCTCCTTTGCTCCGTCAATAAATAGAAATAACAACCCTTTTCCTGCAATCACAAAGCCTGAAGCAGGAAGTGACAAGTTGGGCCGATCACATTCCTCCATATCTGATGCAAACGGAATTGGAGTTTGCAGTGCAGTTTTCATGAGGACCACAGATCCATTCCCTGGACCGCTCCTGGGCTCAAAACAGCTTTGAGACTTCACTAACTGCACCGAACTCTTGGGATGACTGTCCCTTATCAGGGGGATGAGAAAAAGAAACGCCCTGAGATAGCAACACAGAAAAACAATAATGCACGTCTTCACTAATCTCCTGCTTTCTGCCTTTTTTTTTTTTAATTGTCCAAAAGCCAATAATAATCAGAGACAACAGAAGTCCAAAACCACTCAGTTTACTAAACATTTATTCAACTATGACAGCATGCTGGCAAATATTTTCTTCAAAACAATGTCACAATTTGTTAGTGAAAATGAAACCACGATCCCTTCATCGCAGTGACCCAAAGCAGGGCAGAGCATTTCCATTGCACAGCTGGATGCAGATGAATACCAGGCTGGAAATCATAAATTTACCATTCTGCAATCATAGATTTATTAGTTCGCCAACTGGGCAAACGCAACAGCTCGAGCGTGCTGCTCAATCCCGTGTGCCGCTTAGCAGGAAATTGACTCGACTACAAAATGGCAGCTCATTATCTTCTAACAGGTTTTAAATGTTAAGGGTTTAAATGTAGCACATTTGTTTGCATCCTCACAGAAAATAAATCATTTGCCAAAGTTTCAGCTACGAGTTGCAGTGCTCCAGTATAATTGCGTCTGGCTAGCAAAGTATAAACTATTTTCTCTTGACATGTACCGTATATAATTGTGAAGTGGCAGAGTGCAGGAGATGCACAATAGCTTTACGCTTGGCTTCAGTGTTCCCAGACCTGCACAAGTCAGTACAGAGTCCGGGTCTAAAACAAACAGTATGGACCATAAATCTCTTGTCCCAGGTGCAGTTGTCCATCCCTGAACACATGCTCATTAGTGTACATGCCCTTTATTCATTAGGGCAGGGCTTTTCAAAGTGTGGGGCGCGCCTCCCCTAGGGGGCGCCGGAGTTCTTCGGGGGGGCGCAACGTGAGGAAAAATAAACCAGAATAAGTTACTATTGCGGACATTTAGCGAACTTCAGCTAGCCTTTGCCAGAGACAAAATGGATCGATTTTTAGTACCTAAAGCTGCAGTGAGTGAGGAGACAGAGTCTGGGCCAAGCAAAAAAAAAAAACGAAGGAAGTATGACCACGATTATTTAAAGTTTGGATTTTCATGGACTGGATCTGAAGATGCTCCACTGCCACAGTGTGTTGTCTGCCAAGAGGTGCTAGCTAACGATGCTATGAGATGTTTAAAATGTGTAAAACAAGATGTTTTAAAAAAAAAAAGCACAGATATTTAAAATGTGTAAAAAAAGATGTTTTAAAAAAGCACAGATGTTTAAAATGTGTAAAAAAGTTTTAAAAAGCAGAGATGTTTAATGTGTAAAAAAAAGATGTTTTAAAAAGCACAGATGTTTAAAATGTGTAAAAAGATGTTTTAATAAAGCTCATATGTTTAAAATGTGTAAAAAAGATGTTTTAAAAAGCACAGATGTTTAATGTGTAAAAAAAAAGATGTTTTAAAAAGCACAGATGTTTAATGTGTAAAAAAGATGTTTTAAAAAGCACAGATGTTTAATGTGTAAAAAAGGATGCTTTAAAAAGCACGTTTAAAATGTGTAAAAAAATGTTTTAAAAAGCACAGAGGTTTAAAATGTGTAAAAAGATGTTTTAATAAAGCTCATATGTTTTAAATGTGTAAAAAAAGATGTTTTCAAAAAGCGCAGATGTTTAAAATGTGTAAAAGAAAAAAATAATGTGTACAACAACCATTTTTTTTTAAATACGAATGGAACATTAAGTATAGCAACAACAAAAATTGTAAGGGGGGGCGCTGTTGTTTATTTGCTCTCTGAGGGGGGCTGACTGTCACACACTTTGAAAACCCCTGCATTAGGGGAAGAAAAAAAAAAAGACTGAAACCTGATCGCCTGCACGAGAGTAAAATCCTCATGTGAATTTTTCACTGTTGTCCTGATGCACAACTTTATTGTGCTGTCCATCAGCCAGGCTTGTAGTAGTCAAGTTCAGGACTCAGACTTGAGTCATACCTTAATTTTAAAAGTGCATATTCTGGACCAATTTCGTTTTTTTTTTTATATGAAAGTATGTCCCTTTACACACTCATCCAGAAGAGTAATTTTGCACAAGGCCATCTGTCTACAGCAGAAAAAAATAAAATAGCAAAACGCGTCTGGAAAAATCCCAAGGGAGTCTGGAGCCAGATTCGTGACGTTACCTGTGGAAGCGCCAGCAGGCTGCGCGAGCTTTGCACGGTTTCAGTGCACAGCCTGTGTAGACCAAGCGCTCCCATTTCTCTCTCATTGTCCGGTCTTTTGGAAAACGATGAGTACTAATCCCATCATGATTGGTGTTGCTACACCCTCCTACGATACATCTGTTAACCATTTTAATAATTACGCGATAACGCTGAAGAAATTTGCAGAAAACCACCAGGTCGTTTTCTCATAAACAAACCAGCGCTGACGTAGGATTCAGAGGGAGGCGTCCCGCACGTGACGTCACGAAAATCAATGTTTGCCGGGAAATCCAAATGCCAAGTTTTTTCAGAGGCGGACCAATTCGCCTCAAATGGCTTGATTTCAACTGAATTTTTCTGGCATTGCGCAAGGTAAAAAAATTGCACAGAATGCAGAATATTGCAGATATCTGACCAAAGTTCAATATAAAATAGGAGAATTACATTGATCTTGCTCCTGAATTTACCCCGATATGCACTTTAAAGACTCATGACTTGGACTCGTGCATAAACTGCACTCGGACTCGTAAATTGGAGACGAGGACTCGGATTTCCTCTTTATTTTTTTTTAACATGCCATAATAATTTGACATATATTTGTCAAATATTTGAAAATATTTATATCAATTTTTATACTAATTTTGTGCACGGGAAGCACGGTAGTGTAGTGGTTAGCACTGTCGCCTCACAGCAAGAAGGTTCTGGGTTTGAGCCCAGCGGCCGGCGAGGGCCTTTCTGTGTGGAGTTTGCATCTTCTCTCCCCGTGTCTGCGTGGGTTTCCTCCGGGTGCTCTGGTTTCCCCTCCAGTCCAAAGACATGCAGGTTAGGGTAACACTTGGGCTGAAGTGTTCTTGAGCAAGGCACCGAACCCCCAACTGCTCCCCAGGTGCTGTATAATAGCAGCCCACTGCTCTGGGTGTGCGCGCGCGCTCATTGCTCACTTGTGTGCGTTCACTGCTTCAGATGGGTTAAAAGCAGAGAACGAATTTCGCTGTGCTTGAGTTAGGGCTGCACGATTATGGAAAAAATGATAAATCACGATTATCTTGATCAAAATTGTAATCACGATTATTAATCATGATTATTCTTGATGTTAGGGAAAATCACTTACATTTTATTTCACTATATTCAAACAAACAATATGAACAGCTTTCAGTGCAGAATGAAAAGAGAAATTCTGATCTCCAAATGACAAATAAATGAAATTTATCCAAGAAATTACCAAAGGATGAAGGAACTGAAAACTCAATTGCAACCTATCAACATGCTCTGGCTTTAAACATGAGCGAAGGCAGGTCACAGCATTGCCTCCAGTGCTAAATACGCTCAATCTGTTACCTACTCTCACGCCATCACCCCTTGAAGAAGATACCGCCAGTGTTGCCAGACAGTGCTGACGTTTTCCAGCCCAAAATATGTTCAAATCTGCCAAAATGCACTTAAAACCGCCCAATCTGGCAACACTGGATACCGCTGCACTGAAGCTCTGCGCACTTGGTTTGCTTGCTTGCTTATTTAGGCGGAGTAATGAAACCTTACATGCGTCGGTTCGCCCCCTAATGGTTTGGCGGAGTACTGGTCAAAAAGTGCTTGATCAGATATGCAGCAGAGCTCGCATTTTAAATGGAAATAAATCGCGATTTTCATTTAATTTAATCGTGGCAGCCAAAATCGCGATTTTCTATTAAATTCGATTAATTGTGCAGCCCTAGCTGGAGTGCGCATGTGACAAATAAAGGCGGCTGCTTCTTTTCTACATTCAACTGTTCATACGTCATGTTCAGGAACAAACTAACATTAATGGCGCTGAAATGCCTGGAGAGAACGCCCCCTAGGATTGTCCACTTTGCTTATACGGGACGACTTGTGCAGTGGTGGTGGTGGTGGGGGGGCACTGCTATGTGTTCTGTATGTAGAACTATAGAGGAGACGACGGGGACAACCTCGAACTTCAATCGTCATTTGGTAAGACTCCACCCAGAGAAGGAAGTGACGCGCTGTGTTCATTGCTCTGTTGGTAGCGAGGTTTGCTTGCTGAGTGATGAACTAGCTAGCGTTAACCCTCTCTCATGTTATTTGCCCTGTTGATAGTGGGCGGGGCTTGCTGAGCGATGAACAAGCTTTTTATCTGTAGCCTGTTAACTAAAATGGGGCAGTCGAGCAGTAACGTTAGCCCAACACAGTAGCAGAGACGCTTTCACATAAAGGCAGCAACAGCCACCGTCAAATGGTGCGGATGGAGTCTTGTTCTGAGCGAATCCCATTGCTAGCAGAACAGAACCGAACCTAGTGCTAGCATTCAAGAGTGCTGCGTCATTTGTCTCAGACTCGACTTGAAATTTTCTTTAATGGCTTGGACTTGAACACTGAGGACTCGAGACTGGACTCGGACTTGAGGCTGAGTGACTCGACTACAACGCTGCCATCAGCTCGCTCTCTTTCAGCCCGAATCGTAATTCAGCACGGGTAGAATTTAACAGAAATTTTCACAAAAGCATTAATCACTACAGACTGTTGAGAGTCATATCATGTTAGTGGAGCTTTTCTGAAGCAAGCCTCCCCACTCCCACTCACAAAATCCCACACACAAGCAGCCTACGGTATGATGGCACAAACAGTAGAGCCATGGAACATGCGCCTGTGGCCTTTTTATTTTTAGTCATCATCATCGTCGTCGTCGTCGTCACCTCGGCCTCGCTTCCCTATTAATTCAGGAAACTCTCCAAGTTCATTTGAGGTCTTCACAGCTCTGCTGATCTTGGCTGCCACAAAAGCAGCATGTCTGAGGAAATCAGGTTGCACTTGCTGGCACAGTGTGTCCTCTGCCTCTCTTCTTCTTCTCCCTCACCCTCCATAAAGTGAGGAATTAAGGACAAGAAAGGCACAAATATGGAGGCTGAAATTCTGGATTTCACCAAACTCCGTTTAAGAATTCGGTGTTCAATAAAAGCTGCTGATTTTTTTTTTTTAAACGGCTTGCATCAAAACAATAAAACGAAACACAAACCAGCTGTGCCGACTTCCTGCATGGAGAATGAAACTGCACACCGAGGATCAAGCTCAACTTTCTTCATCACTCATCTCCCGCGGCAGGGTGTCGCTCTGGCACTAAGAAAGACGGGTCGTCTGTCGTCATCAACCAGAGGGCCTGCGGCTGCAGGCGGAAATAAAGTGCGTTAGGCAGCTGGGCCATAGAAGGTTCACGCTGCACGCTGCATGCTGCACGCGTGTAAAGAAAAGTGGACAAACGTAGCATGACTTGCTCTGGGCCATAGAACGGCGTTCACGTTGCACGCTGCACACTTCACGCGTGAAGCGAGAAATGAACATGCACACTTTTTTCTAGGTGTGAAGATGGAAATTCCAGTCAATGCATGCACGACCCCAAGGTCACCGCCACGCCAGCCAATCAGAACGGGTCTAGGGAGATAAAATGGACGACTACCGAGAAAAGTTGATCGAGTTTGTTCGAGAAAGGCCCCTGCTATGGGATCCGCGTGTGGTGGATTATAAAGACAGGGACCAGAAGGCACAAGTTTGGGAGGACTTGAATGAGCGTGTGAAATCACCGACAGGTATATGTTATAGTCTTCGGGCGTGTGCCGTCAAAAAGCACTGGGCTATCGTTTTGGTTTTGATATCATTGTTTTAGTCTTGAAGCGATCTTTCCAGCAGTATAAAGCATGGCATAATTTGGTGATAAACGTAATTTACGTAAAACGTAAAAAGAGTCCATAGAACAGACGCAACACGTGAACATCCAAGCATGAAGTTTAATGGCCCAGGGTCCGGTTCTTCACGTGAACGTGTAGCGTGTACCTTCTATGGCCCAGCTGCCTTATGAAGGTACCGTAGTACGGCACCGTGAGCTTGAACAGGCGGCTAGTGTCGAGTCGGTAGAGTTAAAAATCTGGCAGAAAGCAGCCGCGGCTAATATTAAGTAGTCTCGCGACTGGAAAAAAAACACAGCAAAACATTTCCACTGACATGTTGAGGCACGGACAAAAAAAAAAAAAAAAACCAGTCAATTAGGCTTTCCTTAGAGAGGAAGCACAAACATTCGCTCCTTACTTCACTGTAAGCCAGCTGTAATTACGGTCTGAGGGCTTAAAAGGCAGTAAACAAACTCAAAACAGTCCAGTGATAAGAAAAACAGAAGGAATGGAAAGGAGAGAGAGAGAGAGAGAGAGAGAGAGAGGAATAATAATAATAATTAAAAAAAAGGATAGGGCTCACTCACAGAAAGCCCCTCCGTACTATTTATTCGCCAGTGGACACTGTGTAGACGTGCGGCTATTCTGCTCGTTTTCACAGCTTAAATACTTTAATTCCTGAGAACAGATCATGAAGCCTGCTCCGTCATGTGCAAACTTATCTTCTCTTATAAGCATCTTCAATTTTGCTCTGCATGCGCTTCAGTGCACGCGACTGTGCACAGTGGGATTAAAAGCCCAGTGAAGCATTATAACCGCCGTCACTTAATAATCCTGAGATGTGCGAACCAGATTTGCATATACTACATTTGTTTTGACGATTTCACGCCCTTTTTCATTTCATTAAATGTACAGCACGTTCTGAATAACCTGGCAGTCCACTAGAGACAACTTAAACAAATTATTCTCTTACAACCCCGATTCCAAAAAAGTTGGGACAAAGTACAAATTGTAAATAAAAACGCAATGCAATAATTTACAAATCTCAAAAACTGATATTGTATTCGCAATAGAACATAGACAACATATCAAATGTCGAAAGTGAGACATTTTGAAATTTCATGCCAAATATTGGCTCATTTGAAATTTCATGACAGCAACACATCTCAAAAAAGTTGGGACAGGGGCAATAAGAGGCTGGAAAAGTTAAAGGTACAAAAAAGGAACAGCTGGAGGACCAAATTGCAACTCATTAGGTCAATTGGCAATAGGTCATTAACATGACTGGGTATAAAAAGAGCATCTTGGAGTGGCAGCGGCTCTCAGAAGTAAAGATGGGAAGAGGATCACCAATCCCCCTAATTCTGCGCCGACAAATAGTGGAGCAATATCAGAAAGGAGTTCGACAGTGTAAAATTGCAAAGAGTTTGAACATATCATCATCTGCAGTGCATAATATCATTAAAAGATTCAGAGAATCTGGAAGAATCTCTGTGCGTAAGGGTCAAGGCTGGAAAACCATACTGGGTGCCCGTGATCTTCGGGCCCTTAGACGGCACTGCATCACATACAGGCATGCTTCTGTATTGGAAATCACAAAATGGGCTCAGGAATATTTCCAGAGAACATTATCTGTGAACACAATTCACCGCGCCATCCGCCGTTGCCAGCTAAAACTCTATAGTTCAAAGAAGAAGCCGTATCTAAACATGATCCAGAAGCGCAGACATCTTCTCTGGGCCAAGGCTCATTTAAAATGGACTGTGGCAAAGTGGAAAACTGTTCTGTGGTCAGACGAATCAAAATTTGAAGTTCTTTATGGAAATCAGGGATGCCGTGTCATTCGGACTAAAGAGGAGAAGGACGACCCAAGTTGTTATCAGTGCTCAGTTCAGAAGCCTGCATCTCTGATGGTATGGGGTTGCATTAGTGCGTGTGGCATGGGCAGCTTACACATCTGGAAAAAGACACCATCAATGCTGAAAGGTATATCCAGGTTCTAGAGCAACATATGCTCCCATCCAGACGACGTCTCTTTCAGGGAAGATCTTGCATTTTCCAACATGACAATGCCAAACCACATACTGCATCAATTACAGCATCATGGCTGCGTAGAAGAAGGGTCCGGGTACCGAACTGGCCAGCCTGCAGTCCAGATCTTTCACCCATAGAAAACATTTGGCGCATCATAAAACGGAAGATACGACAAAAAAGACCTAAGACAGTTGAGCAACTAGAATCCTACATTAGACAAGAATGGGTTAACATTCCTATCCCTAAACTTGAGCAACTTGTCTCCTCAGTCCCCAAACGTTTACAGACTGTTGTAAAGAGAAAAGGGGATGTCTCACAGTGGGAAACATGGCCTTGTCCCAACTTTTTTGAGATGTGTTGTTGTCATGAAATTTAAAATCACCTAATTTTTCTCTTTAAATGATACATTTTCTCAGTTTAAACATTTGATACGTCATCTATGTTCTATTCTGAATAAAATATGGAATTTTGAAACTTCCACATCATTGCATTCCGTTTTTATTTACAATTTGTACTTTGTCCCAACTTTTTTGGAATCGGGGTTGTACATACAAAAGTGCAAAACGAGTCACAAGTTGTGCTGATCGTGTTCGACTGCTAATCAACATCAGTGTATCTTCCATGGCTTGGAGCTGGGGTGGTGTTAGCTAATCCTCTCTCTCGCTCTCACACACAAATTATTTTTGTGATTTCAATGGGTAATTTTTCGTTAACCCCCCCCCACACATATCAAGTGTGTTCCATTGTAACACAATATGCGTGTGTGGTTCAACCTAGGGCTGGGCGGTATGACCCAAAATTCATATCACGGTATAAACTGAATCTCTTCACGGTAACGGTATATATCGCAGTATAAATGTCACGGTGTAAAACTTATAACGGAAGTGTTTCTGAATGGGTTTTGTAGTCCCTTAGCAAAGTTAAATTGATTTAAACAACAACCACAAAAAAGCAAAGATATAATGTAATTTTTTGAGCATTTATTGTGCAGAACAACAGAAGTAAGGATAGCGCCTCAGAAGTACAAAATTCTTACAAAAATAAAGTGGATATTGTAAACAGTACTTCAAGTAAGAGAGGTTTTCTATCAGACAAATGGCAAACACAGTGAAAAGGTTCTGTAATCCAAAATAGTGCAAAAGACACCAAACATTAAATTTTCCACATTTTAAAGAACACAAAAAAAAATAGATATTCTAATAACACTATTTAAAATACACAGACAGAACAGGCTTTTGTTCTCTTGTGCAAAAACGGTCACTGAACATTTGGTTTCATATTTCAAATTACAATCAAGCTGCAAACACAAACGCTGAACTTTGGTTGCCAACAATAAGGTTTTCTTCTCTAATCATGTGTTTAAACCCGCTGCGCTCCACCGTTTGGAAAGGGACCATGTCTTTGCACAAGTGTGTTGTGATGGCTCTTGTTACATCATTCCACCGCGTGCTCTTTCTGTCATAAGGAGTACTCTTGGAAAAGGCTTGCGCAATGGAGGTCTGTTGTTGGGTCTCGGGGGAAACTTTTTTTCTTTCCTCCCGTGTCCGTAGACTGAGCCGGTGTTTGAGCCGAGCGCAGCCTCTGGCTCTCCGCATACTCGAGCACATGTTTTGATTTCAAACGGTGAAATAAATTGCTCGTGTTACCTTTGTTGGCGGTCACAGTTACTCCACACACTTTGCAGATGACATTTTTCTGCTCAACATCCGACTTTTTAAACCCGAACCACGTCCAAATCACGGATGTAGCACCGTTTTTTTTTTTTAATTTTTTACTAGCTCCTCCTTCTCCGCCGTTCCTGTGCTTGCGGCCATTTTCACACACACCCCTTTTCCACCAAAGCAGTTCCAGGGCTGGTTCGGGGCCAGTGCTTAGTTTGGAACCGGGTTTTCTGTTTCCACTGACAAAGAACTGGCTCTGGGGCCAGAAAAACCGGTTCCAGGCTAGCACCAACTCTCTACTGGGCCAGAGGAAAGAACCGCTTACGTCAGCGGGGGGGCGGAGTTGTTAAGACCAACAACAATAACAAGACCGCGAAAGATCGCCATTTTTAAGCGACGAGAAGCAGCAGCTGTACAAATGCAAAGTCATCCGTTATTATTATTGTTGTTGTTGCTGCTGCTTCCGTGTTGTTTTTGCTTCGATATTCGCGCCAAGGTTTATGCAAATGTAGCGACGTAACTGACGTATACAGCGACGTAATGACGTGGCACCGTGAGCTATGGAAAAGCAAACTGGTTCTCAGCTGGCTCGCAAGTTGAACGAGTTGTGAACCAGCACCGGCTCCGAACCAGCCCTGGAACTGATTTGGTGGAAAAGGGGTATCAGAGGCAGGTGCGATGACGTCATCGACGGTATGACGGCAGAGCACAAATCTCTACCGTGGCCAAATTTATATCGTTTCTACCGTCATACCGTGTATACCGCACAGCCCTACTTCAACCCCGCAGACGGCGGCCTCAGACCGTGCTGGCTGGCGGTCCATCACCAAGGCCGTCGTTGGGGAAGCCGAGGAAAGGAGAGAGACCTGGTGGGGGGAGAGGAGGCTCCGACGACAGCAGAGACTGCAGACGGCATTAACAGACACCCGACCAAGCAACTTCACCTGCAGCAGACCGTGCGGCTCACGCATCGGCCTATACAGTCATACTAGGCGCTGCAACTCGACAACTATGGATGACCCCTGGCGCAGATCACAATGATCTTTCGAGATCGAAGGAGCCAACAACATCGTACATGATGTTAAAAATGTAAAATAGTTATGCTATGTTACTTTATGTCCTTAACAGGCATGTAATGATGTATCACATGATAAATCATGATACAAATTCATGATGCTTCGAATCGATGAAAAAAAAAAAGAAGCATGATCATCAGGCTGCGTAAGCTTATTGTTTCTCCTCACTGCAATTTCATTGTTTAGACAGCAGAGAGCACAACATAGCTGGAATACATGTGACTTCACTCTATGTGGAAGTAACACAGCTCTAATGCAATGAAAATACACACAAAAAAAACCCCAGCAGATCTAAAATGAGAAAGGGCTGTTGTGTGATTGTGTAAATAGATTTAACAAGAAATCAGAGCTCTCTTTTTAAAGAATGCTGAAATCTAAAAAGAGAAGCAAACAGAGGTAGTACAAATGTTTATAGAAGTTTATTAAGAAAAACTCTATTTGTTAACTTCATTTCATTTTTAATAAAAGGAATATTTTCGTTAATAGGCTATTAGACTTTACTCCAACCTTTACACATGTGGCCAAAGAATTTTCTTTGTGATTTAACAAAAGGAACATTCACGCTGATAAAGAGGAAAATAAATGTTGCTTAAAATTTTGTAAAATATTTGCTTTAATTTTTTTTTTTCAAAAAAATATCATGGGAAAATTAAATCATGAACCCAGTATCATGACTCGAACCATTAAATATCAAATCGTTAAATACCTGGTCATTAAAAATAAACTGCTGGTACATATGTTCGTTACCAAAAAGGGTTACATGGTTTCATGTGATCTGGTGCATCATTTCTGAATTTTTGTCTACTGATGATATGAACTATGGAAATTAGCTATGAGACAAGAATAGTACAGTTTAATCATCATTTCTGTTTCTGCCACCCTATGAGATGGAAAATCCAAACCAGGAAAGGGGGCAGGGGGGGGGATCATGATTTGTAATATACGTGAAATTCTTGATGGAATTTTGTTCCAGGAAATTACTTCATTACCTCAAGGATTTTAAAGTGGCCAGTTTGATGAAAACGAGCTGCTGGCAGCAAAATCTGCAGCTTTAAAAAAAAAAAAGTCGCTTGCATCATGTGCATGAAGTGGATGGAAACTTGGCCGTGCTCGTTGTTGTCCTGTTGTGGTGAGGCTGCAGCGGCAGTCTGGGGTGTAGATGGGGAGATTCTGGTTGTTCTGTTGGTGTGAGCAAGTGCTCTGTTATTAACTCAAGTGGCAGTGAGGGAATCGGTCCCAGCGCAGGGTTAAAGCTGAACACTGTTCATTAGAAGGCTCTTGCACTGGTCGAAAACAACCATTAATCATGGGCAAGTTCATGGGGGTCGTTCCACTGTTATAGACCGTTAGCTGTACAGATTTGCAACAGCTGTCCAGTCCAGGATCCGTCTCACTGTGGTTCAGTGGAGTGACTGTCCAGTTCTTGACTTTACTAAAAAGTAGGGCTGGGTATCGATTCAAATTTCAAGAATCGATTCCGAAGCTTCAGAATCGATCATCACGACTCTATACGATTTGATGTGATCCGATCTCGATTCAATTCGATCCAATATCGATTCGGGTTAGTGTTATTAGAACCATTTTTGACTGTGTAGTTAAGCAACATATTAATATTTGTATTATATTTACATTCAACAGCAAATTAATCAAGTATTGGTAGTTAAATGATGGCTGTAAGACTGGTGAAAATGATAATGATCAAACCCCCTCACAGAAAGGCGAATCAAGACAGCAAAACAGGACGCCAGAGGTCTCTATACCTGCAACAATAGTGTCCAAATGAGACACTAACCTGGTGCATTATTAAGATTAAGAATTCACCCAAAAGCTGTTGCTGTTGCACACAAATGCATTTTTATTTTATCATGTGAAAAAAGAGATTCTTAGCCAGTGTAAATGTAAACAGATTGCTGGTTACTGGCTTCAAAGTAACCTAATGGTCATTATACCGTTTGTAAATAAGAACCAAAGATACAGCACCTTAGGAAACATAAGTGTCTCACAGTTTTGTGTAAAATCTTCAAAATATAAAAAAGTATAAAACATTCAATTGCCTTTAAAGTGCGAACATGTAAACAGGACATTTAAACTTAAACTTTAAATTTACCTTAAATTTTAAACTTAAATAATAAACCTTAAATTTCAACTTCAGACTGTAAATAAAAACGCTGTTTCCTGTTAAAGTGCACACAAAAATAAATTCTGACTGGACCTTAAACTTGACCTGAGACAGACTGGGTAAACTGTCCATCAACTGCCATCATTTGGGTACAAAAAGATTCTTCTGCAGAAAAAGGAGCTTTACTGTTTTCTTCTGACACTCCAACGCCCCCCCCCCAAAAAAAAAATCGGATCTGCACGATACAGCCGTGAAAAAGGCGGCATCCGCCAAAAGGTGCAACGTTTGCATCCAGACCGCCTGCGCGAATTCAATGACGCGACGAGTGGGGTTAAAGTTCCCCGGGAAAAATGTAATTAAAAAAAAATAATAACTCGATCTTTGGACATACGAGTTGATGTTCAGGAAATAATATGCAAATCGATTCAGAATCGGAAAATAGATTTTTTCAACACAGCCCTGCTAAAAAGTCGCTTTACAGCGTGTACACCTTTCTAAATTTGGGAAGGGCGGGAGCATGACCAGGTGATGAGTTTGGACTGAAATGTGTGCGTGTTTTTATATCGGATTCAAATACATTTGAAAAATCAACCAATTGGACAGCGTGTTCATCGACGTTACATTTCTTTTCATACTCTGCACCAGTCCCTAAAGCTGGTACTTCATGATGCATTTCACTTAATAAAACAAATCAAAAGCAAAAATTATGCGCCGTTTGGGGGGGAAAAAAAAAAAAAGGCCACGTTTAGCTCCTTTAGCAGTTCAGATTCGTTTGGCTCAGCCTGCTAGACAGACGTTAATAAACAGAGCCCAGATATACAGATATCTGTAATAAAACCAGACTGTTGTTTAATTTTAACATACTGTAATCTGGACAGACACAACAGCTTCAGCTCATGCGTCATCTCTCAGTTTCCATTAGAGGTGTGACGATTCAGTTTTTTCACGATTCGATTCACAATTTTGACCTTCCGATCCGATTCGAATTACGATTTCACATTTTTTGTCCTCTGTTTTATAACTGATGCAAATCATTGTGATTATTCTGTTAACTGTCAGCCTAGAAATGTACAGCAATTAAAAAAAAAAAAAAGTCGTGTTGCCTTTGTAGTCTTTATTCAGACTCCAGTCACTCCATTGACTTTGAATGCAGCTATGAATGGAAAACCGTCCAGTTATTTTTGGCACATTTTAATTTTCAAACTGAAAAACACCAAGCAACGAAAACTTCATGACTTTTGTCTCAATCTTTTAAAACACAAAAATACAGTCACTTGCGTTAAAGTGAATACCACCTCTTGAGACACAATATTCACTGTCCAGAGAGGACAGAAGGCGCTGAGATTGTAAGAAATGCCACCAAACTGGGCTTTTAAAAGCTGGTGGCTTCAGGAACTACGAGTTGTTCGCCATGTTGCTCACAAAGCAATGCGTGATCTCGCAAGATTGCTATAGCAACCACAAACATGGCTGCGCCCACGTACAGCTCCGGATACCGGATCGAATTTTTCAACATTAAAATTATGCCTGGGGGAAGGGCTCGGTGGCGAGCGCCTGGTGGCCGGGCCCAGCCCGAATGAGCAACACGAAACCACTCTCCTACGGGCCCACCACCCGCATGAGGTGCCGTAAGGGTCCGGTGCACTGTGGATTGGGTGGCAGCCAAAAACGGAGGCCCTGGCGTACTGATCCCTGGCTAACAAAACTGGCTTTTGGGAGTAGTGACCGAAAGAATGAGATCATGGATACAAGCAGTAGAAATGAGTTCTCTCCGCAGGGTGGCTGGACTCTCCCTTAGAAACAGGGTGAGAAGCTTGGTCATTCGGGAAAGACTCAGTAGAACCGCTGCTCCTCCACATCGAAAGGAGTCAGCTGAAGTGGTTTGGGCACCTTGTTAGGATGCCCCCTGGACACCTCGCAAGGGAGGTTTTCTGTGCATGCCCCACTAGGAGGAGAGATTACATCACTCGGCTGGCCTGGGAACGCCTCGGTATTCCCCCGGAAGAGCTGATGGAGGTGGCTGGGGAGAGGGAAGTCTGGGCTGCTACCCCTGCGACCGGGATCCAGATGAGCAGTAGAAAAATGGATGGATGGAAAATCATGCCGTTTGTCAAAACTTGTTATGCATCTAGGGTTTTCGGGATGAAATTGGGTATCATTAGTGAATCATGATTCAATAAAATTTTAATCGATTTTTGAATCGCAGATTGAAATGGATCGATAGATTGGGAATAGATTAATCGTCACACCTCTAGTTTCCATGATTATCAGCTGTTGAACCAGTGAAGTATGATAGCCGTCCAGGGATAACGTACTGAGTCGCCTTTACGAGGTGGGGGTGAGGGCTGTGCCTTTTATTTTTTAAATCCATTAAAAAGGGGGTGCATTGTGAAAATGGTTAAGGTTCACGATTTAACGTGTTCTTTTTTTTAGGTTTCACATATTTAATTATTTAAAATGACCAATTCTTGTAACGCTATCCTAACGGCAAATTTAAAGAAACAAGTCAGCATATTTAACAGTTATTCCAGGAAATAAAGCCGTACATGAGCTGATAGCCGACGAGGCGCCGAGTTGGCTCCAAGCCATGTACGATGAGATCGAGTGGAATAACTTATCATATCCACATTCACTGGATTTTGAGAAACAGCATTTTTATTTTTTGCAAATTCGATAAATAAAAACTTCATAGAAAATGTCCGACAAAATCATTTCTGCTTAGAATGTAAACAAACCGGCGAAATGACGGTAGCAATTTGTGAAAAATGTGATAATTCTTGGGGGAAAAAAGTTCTTACCATCAAATACTGTTCTATATTTTATTGCTTTTTTTTTTTGTATTTTTGGGGGTTTAGTTTTCGAGTAGTTATTTTGTCCTCGGCTGGTTCAGCAACACGCGCCACCATTTTGTTTTTCTCTACTCACGGTATACGAGCCGATATCCTAGTAGTAGCCAAATCAGAGCGCATGACTGCTCATATCCACGGAAAGTGGATAGAATAATAAGGGATGTAATGATTCAAGGATTCACTCCAGTCATGATAATTCACTACTTGATATTCTCGGAATATCCTGAACAATTTTTGGCTGTATAAAACTACATAAATGCATAAAAACGCATAAATTCTTGATCGACCAAACAACCAACATCTGTGACTTGGAGAAAGTGAACAACTGAGCCATAACGAGCTCCATGGCAGCGCCCGAGGCGTCGTTTCAGCTGGAATTCGAGCTCCAAAGAGGGCCAGATTTCTACTGCCTTGTTCTCAGACACCGTAGACTGCAGAGACATGGAGCTGGTGTGGCTTACAAGTTCCTGACCAGCGCTTTTTAATGGTCATCAGTCATTTAACCATCTAACGTATAGCACATGGCACGCTGCAGATGGTGCAGGCTCTCCACAAAAGAACGCAGTCACATGACCAGGAGTCTTCCTCTATATTTTAACAGAGTTGTGCAGATTAGACCTCTGGAGTCCAAACAGTGCAACTGCACTGAAACGCTGATATTGCACATATCATGATGCATCATGTCACGATGTATCATTACACCCTGACAGTATATGTAAGATATTACCAACAATTGCCATTTTCATCACCTACACTGGAAAACCTTTCAAAACCATCAAATCCCTTGAAAGGGAATGTGCTTGGTGGAACACCTGATCCTCAGCCATTTAAAGTTGGCCTGGATGACAAATTTATTCACCTTCATCATTCACTAGATTTTTTTTTTCATATCATGACAATCACATGATGTCTGGTTGTCATTCTAGCACGAGTTTCACTCAACATTTTGTTCCACTGTATTTTTTAAAAAATTCCATGCTTTGTTTCTATGGAATCAATTTTGTGCCAAAATGTTCATACAATACTTTTGAAATATCAAACAAAAACGACAAATATCAAAATACAAAAAAAGAAAAAAAAGTCTATTTTTTTTTTTAGACTGGCAAACAAATTATTCGTGTAATCGTGTAAAATATCAGTCTATTACTCTTCAGAAACCTTTTATTTTTGTTCCGTGTCTTTCTCAGTTTTGTTTGACGCAATTTATTTTGGTTGCGATTCCAGCTTTCTCGTTTGCGCTCCCTGACTTTTTGCTTGCAGTTTTGGCCCAAACGTCACGTGTGGGTGGGCTGTCCAGGAACGCATTCCCATTGGCTAACTTGCGTTTGACTGACAGCTACGCTCAGCCATTCCCCCGGAGGCTGTTGCGGCCATTTCCTACTCGGATTCTGGCGGACTGTTTGACGAGTGACCGATCCATTGACCATAAACAAGGATCGAGTGGACTTCAGTGGCAACTATGATATTGAATTTACATTTTGTTGAATTAATTCAATATCATAGTCGCCACTGAAGTCCACTCCATCCTTGTTTACCGTCAATGGATCGGTCACTCGTCAAACAGTCCGCCAGAATCCAAGTAGGAAATGGCCGCGACAGCCTCCGGGGGAATGGCTGAGCGTAGCTGTCAGTCAAACGCAAGTTAGCCAATGGGAATGCGTTCCTGGACAGCCCGCCCACACGTGAAGTTTGGGCCAAAACTGCAAGCAAAAAGTCAGGGAGCGCAAACGAGAAAGCTGGAATCGCAACCAAAATAAATTACGTCAGACAAAACTGAGAAAGACGCGGAACAAAAATAAAAGGTTTCTGAAGAGTAATAGACTGATATTTTGCACGATTACACGAATAATTTGTTTGCCAGTCTAAAAAAATTGACTTTTTTTTTCTTTTTTTGTATTTTGATTTGTCGTTTTTGTTTGATATTTCAAAAGTATTGTATGAACATTTTGGCACAAAATTGATTCCATATGTTTCTTGTACTTTTTTTTTTTTTTTAAACAAAGGTAAACTAAAGTTCAAGCGTGAGTGCGAGTGTGTTCCTGGCATGGGGCTGCTGGGATGGTGGGTGTGTGTTTGCTCTGTTCAACCCACAGGCTTTTGAACATTCATGATGTTCAAATAACATGGTGTGAGGTGGCCAGGTCCTGGAGCTTTGGCACAACGGGCACAGCTTGGCTGGTACAGCTGTCACCTCTGATTTCCTGTCTCCTGTCTCTGTGCTTTACGGCAGCAGAGCCCACACTGACGATGATGTGGGTGTCAACTCGAACTAATAATCCATCACAAAGTGCACCTGTGCCATTTCTCCAGGACAAACAGTGCTTCAGTTAGCTTGCAGGAAAAGCAGCGACGGCCTTTACACCCTGCTCCAAACTATTACAGCTAACGGGCTGCACATGCATCGCACGCATCACCACCTCATTGCAAGCATCTTTTCTTACACCTAAGCAACACTTCGTCATGTGCAAAAAGAAGCTGGAGTCAGACAGTGCGTTTACATGCACATCCAAATCGAGCTGCTGTCGGTAATCGAGCTAAGGGTCCCAGCAGGGGTGCCAGAGAAATCCAATCCTACATGCACACAAGGAAATCGAGCTATTGTGTGAGGTACATTGTGCACCCGAGCCACAGATGGCGCTACACGCCCCATCGTGTTGGTACACTTCCGGTTGTCGTCATGAAGAAGAGCTATTCAAGAGTGTAAACAAAGTTATTGCAGTGTTGCCAGATACTGCTGACGTTTTCCAGCCCAAAACTTGTTCAAATCCACCAAAATGCACTTAAAACCGCCCAATCTGGCAACACTGGCAGTTCCATGTTCAAGCTGTTAGGCTTGCTCTAACAGACTGTATGGCTACAAACTGTCCTGTGCAGACCACTGTTTTGTAAGAAAACTTATTTTGCACAATTGTATATTTTTCTAAAGTCCATTTTTTGCTTACAAAAAATATTTTTTGCTTACAATTTAACTTGTGTCTTAATAAACACACAAAAAGTTCAATTGTTTTGTTTTTATTGACATTCTTCAGATGTTGGACATTTTATATATTACACACACACAAATACAATGACTTGTTTATGTACACAATTCACAGCTATGCAACAGCTGTACAGATGTATTTGGTGATACAGTAAGTGAGCTAAATTTTAACAGTGCAAACAATGCCACAAAAAGAAAAGATTCATGCCGTTGTCATGCCGACCGAGGTTGTTGTGTTTCCCACTTGTGGTCTCGTCACTCGTCACTTCCGGAAGGGGCAGTGCTGAAGTAAGTAGCTCGACTCCGTAGCTCGATAGGGTTTACATGCACCAAGTAGCTCGGCTACAATCGCATAATCTACGTCGTGTAGCTCGATTACGAGAAATCAAGTTCGGTTCAATTTCAGCCGAGCTAAGGTGTTTCCATGCCATTTAGAACTTCGATTTCAGTCGAGCTACGGCAGAAATTCGATTTTCTCTATGTGCATGTAAACGCACTGAGAGAACTGCTCCAAGACCTTGTTTACAGACACAGCCTTGGTCGGACACGATGATGGTGCGCCCACACACACACACACACACACACGCGCCTGTCAAGTCACTTCAATCAACTCCTGCCAGCTCTGAGACCCCAAATTCTAACGAGGCTCAACAGTACAACTGTCCTGAACACCATTTTACAGGCTTTAAAATCTCAGCACTTCTGAGCAAAACGAGTCTAAACAAATCGCCTGACACTGCAGTATACGCTCTCTAACAGCTCAAAGCAGACAATACTGCAGAAACCGGTCAAGAGCTTCAGTTAAAGCATATACGCAGAGCCATGGCCTTACTTTCGTTTATAAATGCCTTGAGACCTCAAGAATGGCACAGGAATAGTTTTAAGCATTAACGCTAAATTTAATATCGTAATTTTTACGATTAAAGTGATTCATATAGGTAGCCATCTGAGTGAATGACCTTGACGTCCGTAACGTCACAGCAGGAAGTCTATCGGTCTCATCGCCATTTCCGCTATACTAAAACACAGCGACTGCAACTCCGATCCTCCATTTTGAGCTAATTTATCGCCATGCCACATAGATGTGTCGCTGCACTCACCAGCAACATGACAGAAGGTGGATTTACGTTGCATTCATGGCCCAAGAATGTTCAAACTGCAAAGATTTGGACGCGTTTTGTGAGAAGTTCACGGGCACATTGGGCGCTGACGAAACGGTCTCTCCTCTGTTCTGCACATTTTACTGAAGACTCGTACGAGACCTCTGATCTGTTGAGGAGCGTTGGCTATAAGCCCGTATTGAAAGAAGTTGCAGTATCAACAATTAAAGAAAAAGAAAACTACAAGTATTTATTTTATTTTTTAAAAAGGAAAGTTCAGTTGAAACCAAGTCAAGTTTATTCGTACAGCGCTTTTAACAATAAACATTGTCGCAAAGCAGCTTTACAGAAGTTGAATGACTTAAAATATGAGCTAATTTTATCCCTAATCTATCCCCAATGAGCAAGCCTGTGGAGACGGTGGCAAGGAAAAACTCCCTCAGACGACATGAGGAAGAAACCTCGAGAGGAGCCAGACTCAAAAGGGAACCCATCCTCATTTGGGCAACAACAGACAACATGACTAACAGTCCTAACAAAGTCAGTTTCACTGATGCCATAAACCACCCACCGACGGGAACCCGAGTGCAAAACCGTTCACAACAACCGTAGTCCCAAAGTCAGCAAGTCAACTGCAGTCCTAAAGTTTTAGCACCAGTCCTCCCGGAGTGAGCCGAGGGTTGTTGCTAAAACCCGGGATGGAATGGGACATGACCTATCGCTCAGGCAGTGACCTCCCCACGGTTGTTGGTAAAACCAGGGAACATCCCATTCCGTCCCAGGTTTTAGTAATTGCCTGAGCTGAGCAGTAATGGCGGAGTACTCCATATGGACAAAATGGAGAACGAGTTGAGCAGCCATCTGATTTCTAAACTGGAGACTGCTGCCATCTCGCCCTTACGTGTAAGAAGTGAATGAACGGAGAACTGAACGAACAACTGAAAAACATTGTTTCAAAACAAATCGGCCACAAGGTCGGCCTTCAAGAAGCAAGAACACAGACGGGCAAGTTCCGACTCTCATTTGGATACCCAAAAAAAAAAAAAAAAAAACACGTTTACCTGCATTTAGATTAATACATGTAACTTGTATTGTGTGTTTAAGTTACCGGTGTGTTTAAGCCTCGGTCACAACCGGCCGTACGTGCTCCTACGGCCGGTCTATGTGCAAAAAACGCAAGAAACGCACGGAGGGCGCGCATGTGACGTGCTGATTTTCGAGCCGTAGACTAGCCGCAGAGGTTCTTTGTCATGTCAAACAAACTCTACGGGCGCTTACGTTTTTTTCAGGTTGCAAGACGAACTTACGGCCAACGTGCGTCTTTCTCCATGAACAAAAAAACCGCAGCGATTTGGGAAACACCAAAAATCGCACAGCCAAAAAATCGTATGTCCAGTTGTGACCTAGGCTTAAGATTATTTAATTTGCTTCAGAATGTGATTGTCTCAGTTCATCTGATTATTTAATTAGCCTTTTACATTTTATCAGTGAAAATGCATGCATGTACATGTCTGTTGCGCAAGTTATAACACCCTATCCTGTTTTAATGAGAGTCAACCCACAATCAATGAAGTCAAGTCAGTCTTAGTTGAGCAAGTCGCTAACGGGATTTCTTACTTTCACCATAAATGTTTATTTATATGACTTTGGTCTATAGCTGTAAAAGGCCTCGGCCTTAAAACCGGTTCCTGCTGTGACGTCACGCACTCGGGGCTGGCTGGCTCAGCGGGGGCAGCTCGAATGCCAACTTTACGTTCGATTTTAACCCTCAAATATATTCCCATTTATGCAGCATACAGGAGTCAAAGATAGAGATACTATCCACTCAGAAATGTATTTAAAAATAAAGGTGCTGTGTATCTCCTTTAAATGTTCAGTTCATCAACCATCAGAATGGGGGAACGTGATCTCCGTGCCTGTAACCGTGGCATGGGTGTTGGGGTCAGATGGACTGGTCTGAGTGAATATTTCAGAAACTGCTGATCTCCTGGGGTAATAAATAAAAATGATCCAGTGGATGGAAACGCCTTGTTGATGAGAAAGTTTGGAGGAGAATGACCATACTGCTTAGAGAAGACAGGAAGGCTACAGTAACTCTTTACAACCGTGGTGAGCAGAAGAGCATCTCAGAACGTACCAAACCTGACTGAAATGGAATGCATGATTTTATACACTGCACTGCTGCCATATGATTGGCTGACTGGATAATTGCAGGAATGATTAGGTTTAGAGGTGTTCCTAATAAAATCAGGTCTGTGGACGGGTCATGTTGAAATTTAAAAACATTTGTCTGTTCACTTCTATTGAAATTAGGAAGAGGAGTCCATGTCCACCTTATGTATCCAACTTCAGTCCCACAATTCTATTCGGATCACCCTGTCGAGCATCAATTCATTTGATTTGGCATAAAATATTTTATACAACCAGGGTTTGACATTAACGGTAGTCCGACTGTCCAGGACAACCAAATGTTTAGTCTGGACAAGTCAAATCTGTACGTACCTGCCTATCTGACGGGACGAGTTGAATACGTGTTGAAAAACCACCATTTTTATAGTAATTATTCCAGAGTTACATCAATAAAGTTCCAACAAAACTAGTTCAATCCTCTCAGTGATCCGGCCGTGCTATTGTTGACAAAATTCCAGGGAAGCCGAGTATAGCAGGTGTGTGTGTGTGTAAAAAATAACCCTTTTGTAATATCCTAATTATAGATTATTATGGCCCTTTTCCAGCTCACTTCAGCTCGCTTCAGCTCACTTCAGCCCGACACGGCTCGCGTTTCGACTACCAAAAACCAGCACGACTCGGCTCGCTTCAGCCCTGCTTAGCCCCTAAAACTCGCATGGTTTTGGAGTGGGGCTGAAGCGAGCCAAAGCGAGCCGAGTGAGGTTGGGGGCGTGAGCAGACACTCCCCTGTGCACTGATTGGTGAGGAGGAGTGTCCTCACACGCCCACACACGCCCCGCGAGCACGCTGGGATCTGTAAACACCGCAAACCCGGAAGAAGAAGAATTATGAGAATTATGAAGCCTTATGCGCCTCGCCTCATCTATACGCTCTTGCCAGTATCTGTTGGCGTTGTCGGTGACAACAAGCCACAGCACCAAGACCAGCAACACTAACGACTCCATGTCCTCCATGTTTATTGTTTACTATCCGGGTTGTGAGACTACCGCTTAAAAGATCACTGATGTCACTGTTTGCGCCACTTAACGACATCACGTGACGTCCACCCACTTTCGCTAACTCCACCCAATGTGTCCACCCACTTCCAGCCAGCACGGTTCAGCGCGGTTGTAGTCGAAATGCAACTCCAACAGCCCCACTCAGCTCGACTCAGCTCGACTCAGCACGGCACGGCTCAGCCCAACTCAGCCGCGTTTGTAGTGGAAAAGCGGCATTACGGTTTTTCTTCATTCCCAATGTGATTCTATCCTCCTTATTATGTCCAACTTGCTTCTTTTGGTTTCATTTCTTTAAATTAATTTATACTTCAAGTTTTACGGGATTAATCAAGATTTAACTTTATTTCCTCTAGAAGTTTTGAGTTTGGGTGAGTCTGACTCTTAAAACTCCAGATCAGGTAATGGGTCAGAACAACACACGCACCATAATGGGGCACCGGATAGTCGGTTTATTGTTCCAGTTAAAACTTGGAGTTTTATTGAAAAATTATAAATCATTAAAGCATAATGATGATCATAACTATACCTGCTTTTTGATAAATTTTGTTAACCACTTTCCTTTCAGTAAACTAGTAAATACATCAGAATAAAAAGGTTCTGGTCAGGACGAGTGAAAAATCTTGCTGCATATCTGACTGGACGAGTGGATTAAAAAGTTCATGTCAAGCCCTGCCAAGAATTATTATTTTTTTTAATTAGTTTGATTTTAACCCAGATGTACATAAACACTCATGTCCGACATTGTCCTTAGCAATGATTTCGATCACATGACAGTCCTTCCAGACGTTATCCATGTCTGGGTGAATCCTAAATGGCTCTCAGGTAGAATATATAATCCACTCCATACACTGGAGAAACCATGGTTTCATTGCCGACATGGTGTATTTCCATACAGGGTAGGAAGGCAAAGACC
Source organism: Neoarius graeffei (assembly GCF_027579695.1). Classification (NCBI taxonomy): domain Eukaryota; kingdom Metazoa; phylum Chordata; class Actinopteri; order Siluriformes; family Ariidae; genus Neoarius; species Neoarius graeffei. Next base: position 23,750,538 of record NC_083583.1, read on the forward strand.
AGACTTCTGAATATTAAACAAAAATGGAGAAACAAATATCAGTAATAAATGGATTTGTTCAGGGCTTACTAAACATGTTTTTAGGTTATATCTAATTCAAACAGGGGCTCTCGGTCTGAATCGTGCCGTCCTGAAAACTCCGGTACAAATCATTCGAGCACGAGTATTTGTTCGTTACGTTCGTACTGGTTTCTCCTGAAGACTCTTGTATTTATATTTAACCTCACAGTAAGGTTTTGATCTGCTCTAGTGCGAGTGCGAGTAAATAAAAGTAGAGTCAGGGTTTGGCACCGTGACCGTAAACAGCACGCAGCTTCGACATGTCTGAATAAGGACTTGATCCCTGTACCAGACAGGTATTCTGTTCTTGCATGCATGGGATGTGCACTCCCTGATTCAGACAATCTGCCTCAAGCCATCAGAATTAGCGGGAGGATTAAGAGCTAGGGGTGGAAAGGGACGTCCAAAATCCATGGCTTCATAACCAAATGTACTCTATATAAATCGCTCATTACTCGATTCACATTCACTGGATATGAGCAATCGCGCCCTCCGATTGGCTACTCTACTACTAGGCTATCAGCTCATGTACCGTGAGTAGAGAAAAACAAAAATGGCGGCACGTGTTGCTGAATCAACCGAGGACGAAAAAAACACTCTAAAAACTCTTGAAAACAACTCCTCCCCCGACACACACACAATAAATATTTGATGGTAAGAACGTATCTTTTTAAAATTATTTTTCAAGAATTTTCACAAATTGCTCCTGTCATTTCGCAGGTTTGTTTACATTCTAAGCGGAAATGATTTTGTCGGACGTTTTGTATAAAGTTTTTATTTATTGGATTTGCAAAAAAAAACAAAAACGCTCCGTTTCTCAAAATCCACTGAATGTGGATAGAATAAAACAGTTATTCCACTCAATCTCCCTGTACATGGCTTATAGCCGACTCGGCGCTGCGCGGCTCGTCGGCTATCAGCTTGTGTACGACTCGATTTCGTGGAATAACTTAAAAATATCATATGTTGGGGGCGTCGTGGCTCAGGTGGATAAGGCGCCATACCATAAATCCGGGGACCCAGGTTCGATTCCGGCCTGAAGTCATTTCCCGATCCCTCCCCGTCTCTCTCCTGCTCATTTCCTGTCTCTACACTGTCCTATCCAATAAAGGTGAAAAAAAGACTAAAAATATCTTTAAAAAATATATATATATAAATATATATATATAAAAAAGGGCTGTAACGATATGCGTATCGAAATCGAGATGCGCAGAGCCACGATCCGTATCATGATACAAGAAGGCAGAATCGCGGTACACCCTTTCAAACTTCTCAGCCCAAAAACAGAGGCGCTTCCAAACTTCAATTTATGAATACTTTACTTTTTATTTAAATTACATTTTAAACTTACTTAAATTACTTTTATTTTTTTATATCTATTAGTAAGTCGTTTTTTCGCCGACCTGCGACAATCTTCTGCGAGTCACGCAACGTCCACACTCGCCACTGGCAGAGCATTCATTTCTTTTAAGCGGTCGCCATTCTGGTTGCGACGCGGGGAGCGAATCTGTAAACAAGCAGCTCATTGGCTGGCTAGGTGTGCCACAAGCCAATCACAATCACTTGACCGGAAAGGCATGCAGTGTTGCCAGATTGGGCAGGTTTAGGTGCTTTTTGGCTGGTTTTGAACATATTTTGGGGTGGAAAACGTTAGCAATATCTGGCAACACTGAAGGCATGTCTGCTTGGGCGGAAGCCTTCTGCGGCAGTTACATTTTGACACGCGAGCAACGTTTCACTATAAAAATTCCGTAATTTCCGTCTGTTTTCCGCGATCACAGAAAATCATTGGCCCTATGAGAGAGTGAGACAGTGAGAGAGCCACGCCCCCCAAAAAAAAATCTTAACGGATTTACACGATTTGGAAAAATGACTTTTTCAGAACCGAAAAAAACAGAGCTTCCGGCTCAACAGTATTATTTTGAGAAAAAAAAAAAAAACAATCTTTGGATATACATTTGTTCATTTTTGCATACATATTACTCATTCTCTGCAGTGGTCTGAATTATTCGTTATTAAATAGTTAATGTAAGTAAGTAAATGTTAATAAGTCAAATTTACTACTTTAAAAAAACATTTTAAAAAAAATCGTGTGCGTATCGAATCGTGGGTCAAAAATCGCGATATGAATCGAATCGTGAGTTGGGTGTATTGTTACAGCCCTTTTATATATATATTTTCATTCAATGTGTTCTTGTTTTTAAAGTCTTACACAAATTTATCCAATATGATTTGAATCTAAAGATACCAACAACATAAACCACTGTGTGGCAGGTAGGGGGCGTGGTTTACTGCCAGGGTGGGGTTCAAGGGAGAGGCTTCAGGTGTGGCATTGCATACATAATCCCTCTTTTCCCTGGCTATTAACGTCATCAGTCTTTCCCCCCCGAGCAGTGTGCATGCGCATGTGTGGCTGTGAGCAGATAGAAACCAGCATTGATGAGTGAGCTGGAAACCTGTCAAGCTTGTGTGTGTTTCAAAAGGTTTAATGTTTTGTTGACGATCGTGCCACAGACATGAGAGTTAATGAAAAGCTCACACGCGACTGTACTTTGGATCTGCTGTGTGGGTTACAGCTGACTTTGTTACACTCCGCAAACAGGCGTTTGTGCGAAGGCTTTACTTGCCGTGACGTGCAGCTCGGCAAACTCTGTGGACGGACACGCTACGTGACCAAGCCTGCAATCTGTCGTTACAAAAGGAGGTGTGGCCAAACCGATTCTTTAAAGCATCGCACAGATTCCACCATTATGCTCAACTTACCATCTTCAACCCTCGATTGATTTCATCCCCAAGGTCTCACATACCACCAGCATCTTACTGAACAAAAAGAGCAGTTCTTCCTCTAACTCATTTCCTGTCCCTTGCTGATGTACTTCCAGCAACTCCTGCATCATAACAGCTTTTGCTGTCAGCACTTTACTGTAGATTCCTGCAGTCGTGAAATTTTAATAGCGCCAACTTGTACTCTGAGGGTATGAGGTTTTAAAACTCCCGAAAAGGCGGTTTCGTCTTCACACACACATTCTAAGTGTCGTTCAGGGGCGAGGTAGACGGTGTAGCAGGTATGACGGTGACACATAGGAGACAATTCTTAAATCAATGTGGAGCTGGACGATTCGCATCACGAGGCAGGAGACAAAGCGAGAGCGGATTCAGAGCAGAACAGACTGGCAGTGTGCTCGGCCAGACGCTGGGGAACTGGAGAGGCCTTGTTCAGGCAGGACATGGCACTCGCTTTGGACACAATGATGAGTGTGTCAAGGCGAAACTAAACTAGAACTGTGAGTAAACTCACTATAGAATACCCCCCCGCAACAAAATTTGTCAACTGGAACTGTGTGAACTTCAAAAAAAAAAAAAAAAACAACCCAGCAACACCAGGATTCAAATTCCTATTAGTCATCCTTTCAAACATCGGACCGGGATTATTTTCCTTCATGCACATCGTCAGGTGGTCTACTGCAACTGTGCAAGTTTCATCAAAATCCATCAAACCGTTTAGGAGTTGTGCTTACAAGACACATGAACAGACGGACGGACAGACAGACTCACTCCTACATATCCCACCAAACTCTGTTTGCGGGGGGTGAAACAGAAAGTTTAACATTAACATTGTTACAGAGTCACGATTAGTCACGGTGTGCGATCAGACCGTTATCTCAACACCCACCCGAAGTACAGATTAAAATGCTTTCCGGCTGCGACCCACCACCAAAAAAAAAAATAAATTTACAATCCTAAATTCCACCCCTAAAATTACATCACTACACTCTCTTTCAGCTTATAACCACAAGGTGATAAACAATACACCTCATTCATCAAGCCGATTAGGAACACACTTAGTATATAATTCACTGAGCGCTCATAGAAACAAGATTGCTTTGAGAGCACAATATCCCCCGCTGGCAACTGGGCCAGAACGCCGGAAAAATGTGACTGAATTGAACAAAATTACAATTTGCGTATTACGGACATACACCAAAGAATCCTGTCAAGTTTTGTGAAATTCCTCCAAAAATTCTGAGAGGAGCCAATTTCAGAAAGCGAGTACCCTTCCCGGGACGAACGGACGTTGCCATGACAATCCCCCTTTTTTGTCCCTTTCGGCCAGCGGGGGACAAAAACTTTTTGCCAAATTACATGAAATTCCTTCAAAAATTGAGAGAGGAATTGATTTCAGAAGGAAAACACTCATGAAATTGGCAAAGTATAATTTTGTTAATCAAGGGCTGTAATGCTGGTAAAATATGACCCAATTGAACGAAATTACAATATGCGCATTACCGACATATAACAAAGAATCCTGCCAAGTTTTGTGAAATTCCTCCAAAAATTCTTAGAGGAGTCGATTTCAGAAGGTGCGTACCCTTCCCGGGATGGATGAACGTTGCCATGACAATCCCCCTTTGGGGCTTTTGGCCAGCGGGGGATAAAAAAATAAAAATAAAAAAAATTGGTATTCATGAAAATCCTGCAAAAACTTTCGCATCCTGCTTGTGTTCCTGAGTGTGTGTAAATTCACACAAGGGTCGATCCATGTGAAATCACCAGAGGCCTCGCCACTGACCATCTCAGATTTGCTTCATACTTTCTGGAAATATTGTCAGTGTGCCCAATAAATAGTGTACAAAATCTTAGGCTTGTACCTTCATTAGTTTCTGAGATACAGGGGCTTTTAAAAAAGTGGCGTGGCCCCAATTTCACTGTAAAAATGCGTGCTACAATTATACCACTGGAAAGGGCTTGTTTTGATTAGCAAATGCACAAAATATGAAGTTGGTACCCTAAGCTAAACTATAAATATTAAGGTATCAAGTACGGCATTTACGGTTTAGGGTACCAACGTGATATTTTGTGCATTTGCTAATCAAAACAAGCGCTTTCCAGTGGTACATTTGTTTTTATGGTAGACCTTGTCATACATTTGTAATATGCATTTGAATTATAGGCGCAAAATGTTTAAAATTTTTAAAAGCCTAATAAATCAGAAAGTTTGATTTCTTTTGAACACATACCTAGTTGCCTAAAGAGTACTATAACATGAGTAATAAATAAGAAAATTTGAAAGATCTGGTGTGCTTTAAAATGTGGAGATATGGGGCGTCAAAGTTGCTCCAAAGCCCTTTTTTTTTTTTTTTTTTTTAAATCATTTTCAGCAAGCCGTAACTTGGCAAATATTGAACTGTGAACTTTCTATATTTTAGTATTTAAAGGCGTCTGGCATTGAAGAACAATCCTTGAAAATTTCATGCATCTTGCATGAATAGTTTAAAAGTAATGACTTATGGAAGTGGCGGCACGGTGGTGTAGTGGTTAGCGCTGTCGCCTCACAGCAGGAAGGTCCGGGTTCGAGCCCCGTGGCCGGCGAGGGCCTTTCTGTGTGAAGTTTGCATGTTCTCCCCGTGTCCACGTGGGTTTCCTCTGGGTGCTCCGGTTTCCCCCACAGTCCAAAGACATGCAGGTTAGGTTAACTGGTGACTCTAAATTGACCGTAGGTGTGAATGTGAGTGTGAATGGTTGTCTGTGTCTATGTGTCAGCCCTGTGATGACCTGGCGACTTGTCCAGGGTGTACCCCGCCTTTCGCCCGTAGTCAGCTGGGATAGGCTCCAGCTTGCCTGCGACCCTGTAGAACAGGATAAAGCGGCTAGAGATAATGAGACGAGACTTTCATGCATTTCATTTAAAAAAAAATACCTTATTAAAACATTAAACGGTTGATATTTACAACAGTTCATAAGAAACAACCTGCAATTTTACACTGTGCATTTTTTCCTCTAACTGGACCGAACCGTGACTTCAAACCCGAGGTACGCACCGAACCATGATTTTTGTGTACCATTACACCCCGACTTCAAAATCATATAACTTGGCTGGATCACTGCACTTTTATAAACCGAGTACACCTGTCGAGTTGTTCGTTTTTATTAAGTTTACAGCATCAAGCAGACATCTTTATCCAGAGCGACTTACAGCTTTGGAGTCTCTTCCGCAAACACATCGCCACACGAGTTCAGGAGCAAAAAGTACCAGTGAGAAGTGTTTTGTGAAACCCAGATCAACCATTACATTACTGACATTGATTAAAGATGAAGGAAAAAAAAAAAAAAAAGACAGATAGTGAGCTAAAACAAACCTAGATAAATTAAAAGGCAAAAAACTAATTGTGCAATCATAAAATAATGTGATAAAAATGACGAAAGAAATGGCACCGTTTCAGAGGAGAACGTCTCTGCTTGTGCGTAGCTGTAAGCCGTAAACAAACTCCTCAGCTGACAGATGATTTAGTGCTGGCTTATTATTAAATATTTTTATTGGCATAGAAGTGAGCAAGTTTAAAAAAAAAAATTTCCACTCTGGTCTTCCAAACCTTCCTCTATAATGAGCTTTTATGGAGTTGTGGGTGGCACTACATGCACATGACCTACGTCAGGAGCGCGCTTTGCACTTTACAGATGATCAATATGCACAAAATCAATCAATCAATCAATCAATCAATTAGCCTTCCTGAAATTTTTCTAAATCCAGAATTCAAAAAGCAGCAGGTCATCTCCTGAAACGCATCACGTCTATGAGAATCCCGTACGCTCTCTGAAGTCGTCACCCTCTCTGAACACGAGGGCTGATTCATTCTGTCAGCATGTTGATTGTTCTGCTGTGGCATCTGAGGCCGTCTCGGAGCAGCGAGCACGTAGACGTGACTCCGCTGGAATCCGGCGTGCCTTTCATGTGTAACGTGGCCGTCTTAACACGGTGACGCTACAGCGCAGCGGCACGGAACAAATAACTGAAAAACACCAGACTGTTTCCAACCAAGCAATCTGTGAAGTCACAGACCGACCTCGGGGCAAAGATCCTTATCTCGGCTGAAATAAAAACAGTCTGAGCTTCCACTCGTACGCGGTAGAGTCCGTAAAGCGTTTAGTTTATTACTGTTCTTGTAATGGAAACACGGCACATGCACATCTCAACGACAACAGGTTCTCATGAATCTAAGTAACGATCGAGTAAGACGAGCGCACGACACGCTGCCAGTGATGTAGCTCAATATTCCCTTCCTGATTACAAAACCTTTTCAGAGACAAAGGTGGCAAAGAAAAGGGAAAAAAAACAAAAAAAACCAGCTCTATCAGGACTGGATGTTATCCCAGATGGCACAGAGTAAAAGAACTTGCCTGGTGAAACCCAAGCGCATCCCCCCTTACCCCTTGTCTCAAATGGTTCCACGCACTCATATTACACACACCATCCTGAACTATCAGCTGACCTGATCTCTCAGGACTATGGGAACTCACCTGCGCAAGCACTTTCCGTCCTCTGATCTGACTACGCCTTGCCAGGGCCTATTAGTGTCACGTCTTAGTTACTCAGTTTCTGCGTTCTTCTGGCAGGGTTTCGATCCACCAGGTTTTATTTAGATTTTTCAAGTTGTACAACACATAGATACCTCCGCCACCAACAAGTCGAGTCCTTCTTGGTACTAACTTGTATCCCAGTAACGCCTTTAAAATAAACTTCGACAGGACCTTGCTGTGACCTTGACCCTGTCTGGATCAGTTCGTCTTCTGGACACAATGATAATTTCATATAAATCCTACAAAATCACTAGTTCTTGAGAGATCACGAATGAGAACCTCAGACAGACACACAGAAGAGAAGCCATCACCACATGCACACTCAAGCACAGTGAAACTCCGCCTCTGCATTTAACCCATCTGAAGCAGTGAACATATGCATGCATCCATCCATCCATATACACTAGGGATGGCGAAAACTAAAAAAAATCTTGACCGACCACCGAGCCTCATTAGCCGGTTAAAATCGGTTGACCTACGAGTTTAAACAGGGATGCAAACGGCGCGCCTTTTTCACAGCTCGTGCAGATCCGTTTTTTTTTTTTTTTTTGGGGGGGGGGGGGGGGGGGGGCGTTGGAGTGTCTGAATAATTTCATCAGAGTAAATTCTGTATTAAAATTACTACATAAGCAAATGCCGTTACAGTCCGTGAAAAAGCCGGCATCTGCGCCTTTAGTTTGTGTGGAGAGATATGATCTGCAATAACATGCATTGTTGGCTACAGACCGAAACATACTTTCAGAATGCACTGGCCAAGGCAGGACTAAACTCCATGTGCCTTCTAATAATAATTTGTAAGCTAAAAAGCCTGTGTCTACACTTTTTTCTTTCGCCGAGTGGCAGCTGTGTTCAACTGGGGCGGGACATGACTGAATGGGTGTTTCTGATTTGTCAGCTGTCGTCCTTACACCGCATGGCATGGCCCAAGCGTTTACAACACAGAATTCCAGGTTCTCCGCTCCAAAATCGGCAGCTTCAAAACGATCGATTTTTTTTTTTCACAGACAACCAAAAAAAAATTAACCGGTTGACGTTGATTCGGTCAACCACCGGTGAAACAGTCATCGGTTAACATCCCTAATACACACACACACACACACACACACACACACACACACACACACAAAGTGGACAGCTATTCTACAGCACCCAGAGAGCAGTTGGGGGATATGTGCCTTGCTGAAGGGCATGTCAGCCCAAGCCCGCCTCATGTTAACCTAACCGCATGTCTGAACTGTGGGGGAACCCGGCGCACCCAGAGGAAACCCACACAGACACTGAGAGAAATGTGTTTGGGCGCTGTGTGAGACGGCTGCCTCTCCAGTAGCTCTGTAGTTTTTAGCTCTTTAAACCAATTTTTTTTTTTTTTTCCCCACACACTTTTTTGCTCTTCTTACAAAAGACATAGTGTGTTTTACTATATAACATGGATATATTTAACTTTAACACGCAACCAGGAGCCAGTTTTCTCACTTATTCGAGAGAGGAGCTGCTGGCCCTGAAAACAATGGGACGAGCCGGGATATGACATCCCATCCCGGCAGAGCTGAGGAGGAAACCCAGGGGCTGCAAAGCTGGAGCTAAGCTAAAGGCTAGGTTACCGGACAACCGGCGGCGCTACAAACCATCCATTCCCTCCGTTATCATGGGGAATGTGAACTCGCTGCCGAATAAAGTCGACGAGCTTTCCGCTCTGAACTACCAGCGGATTTATCGGGAGAGCAGCTTATTTATCTTTATGGAGACATGGCTAACACACCTTGTACCGGATGCTAACGTGGACCTGCGGGGATTCACTGCTGTGAGAGCCGACAGAGACACCAACACATGCAGGAAAAGCAAAGGTGGGGGACTCATCATTTACGTTAACAACTGCTGGTGTAACCCGGGACACATCTCCGTAAAGACAGTTTTATGTTGCCTGGACTTGGAGCTGCTAGCCATTAGCCTGCGGCCATATTATCTGCCGAGGGAGTTCAGTCACGTGATCACTATCTGTGTTTATATCCCTCCGAAGGCAGATGCAGCCGCTGCATGTGAGAGGATTCACTCTGTCACAGCAAGGCTGCACACACAGCACCCTGAGGCATTTATGATCATTTCTGAGGACTTTAATCATGCCACTTTGGACTCTACTTTGGCTGCTTTTTACCAGGCTGTGGATTGTCCAACAAGGAACAACAGGACAATTGACTTGCTGTATGCGAATGTGAGGGATGCATACAGAGTCACACCCCTCCCCCCACTAGGGGAGTCTGACCACATCCTGGTTCTTCTACAGCTGAAGTACACCCCCCTGGTTCAAAGGCAGCCTGCAACAACTAGCTCCATCAGGAGGTGGTCCCCTGAAATGGAAGATGCCCTCAGAGACTGCTATAACATCACAGACTGGGATGTGCTGCTTAGCCCACACTGTGAGGACAGAGGGGCTGACACACTGTCTGACGGATTACCTCAACTTCTGTGCAGACGTGGAGCACCCCAGGGCACGGTGCTGGCTCCTCTTCTCTTCACCCTGTACACCGCGGACTTCTGCTACAACTCGGAGCTGTGTCACATTCAGAAGTCTGCCGATGACACAGCCATTGTGGGGTGTATCAGTGACGACAGAGAGGAGGAGTATAGGAGCCTGGTGAGGGACTTTGCTGTGTGGTGCAACAGGAACCATCTGCAGCTCAACACCTCGAAGACCAAGGAGCTGGTCATTGACTTTGGGAGGTCCAGACCAAGGTCACAACCAGTTCTGATCGAGGGAGTCGAGGTGGAAGCTGCGGATTCCTACAAGTACCTCAGGCTGTGGCTGGACAGCAAGCTGGACTGGACTTGCAACACCAATCACTTATACAGGAAGGGACAGAGCAGGCTATACTTCCTGAGGAGGCTGCGGTCCTTTAGCATCTGCAGGAAACTCCTGTGGATGTTCCATCAGTCTGTGGTCGCCAGTGCCCTGTTTTACACCGTGGTGTGCTGGGGGGAGGGGGGGGGGGGGGCAGCACATCCAAGGAGGACACATCCAGGCTGGACAAACTGATCAGGCAGGCCGGGTCTGTGGTCGGCATGAAGCTGGACTCTCTGGTGACAGTGGCAGAGAAGGGGTCTATGGACAAACTATGGAACATCATGGACGATGCCAGTCACCCTCTGCACACAGTCATCAGCAACCAGAGGAGCCTGTTCAGTGACCGAATGCTCCTTCCCAAGTGCAGGACGAACAGACTCAAAAACTCCTTTGTCCCTCACGCCATCAGACTGTACAACTCCTCTCTGGGGTGCAGGAGGGGTAACAGGAGGACAGGACGGAGCAGTAGCCTAGCCTAACAATAAGCAATACCAGACAACGTGCAATATAATGTGCAATATCTTTCCTGCTCCCCCCCCACACACACACTTACCCTAACCCCACTTCCCCCCTCTTCCTCTCTTCTCCAAATCTTATTCTTTTATATATTTGTATACGTAAATACTTAATTTATTTTAATTTATCTAGAAGTTCTCCATTTCTTTTCTGTTTATCTGGAATGATGCTGCTGGAATCTTAATTTCCCTGAGGGAACCCTCCCAAAGGGATCGATAAATCTAATATGCAAATTCCACACAGAAAGGCCCCAGTTGGCCACTGGGCTCAAATCCAGAACCTTCTTAAACCCAAAAACTTTTTTTTTTTTAAAGTTAACGTAAAGATTTCTTTGCACTCTTGTTTGAGGCATTAAGAAGAGTAAAACAAAAACGTCATGGACTGGCAGACCTTTATTGTGATGCCGACCCAGCAAAAATGATTGATCTACGGGGAGAATCTAGTTCTAACCCTGCAACCCCAGTTTTTTTTTTGTTTGTTTGTTTTTTGTCAACAATTGTGGCTTCTGTAGCAGATCTTCCATTATAGCTAATCCAAGAGAATGGAACAAGTTTTCAGAAATAAATAAATGCACAAAAAGCTCAATCAATCAAAGCAGTGTTTTAAGACGACTGGTTAGGTCTCTCGTGGTGTTGGTCAAAAGTGGTAACATCAAGCAATGATTTGAAGCAAAAAAAAAAAAATCTCTGCAAATCGATGCGTTTTTATAGCCGTATGTAATTGTTAAGTCATGTTAGCTGCTTATCCACAGCTCCGTACGCAAGGAATTTTATGTAGCCAGACCTTCATGAAGTTAGCCAAACCCCCGATGGTGGGGAATGTAATCCTGAAATTGGTAACGATATACAAAGTGTGTATCTTCCTCGGGAAGACTGCCGTGTTACTTCTCTTCAGAATAACAACATGCATTTTGGAAATTCTTTTAAATCGTTTAAAAAGACTTGAATGGAAATCTACCCCTTCCGGCAGATCGAATCGGTTTGTGAGCGTGTAAGATTTTAACAGACCATGTTCAGTTCTTCGGTCCTGTTTACACTTGGTTTTAAAATGCATCTCAGGCATCCGGATCACCAATGGACAGCTGAGACGGCGCCATTTACCCTGCATCAGAACACGCGTGACTCCGAGGTGTCCAGATTTCATTACTGCTGACATCACTTCCACTAGAAGGTCAAAGGGCCACGCACAGAGTTATTACATCAGTCTATCATTAGACGTGCACCAGGTGTCTTTAGCATGGGCTGGCTAAGAAAACAAACGTCTCAATAACTACTACACATGTACAGGATATTCCAAAGCTTCTCCGCTCCGCCCCCAACGTTTAAGTGCCATCACCAAAACCACCACCACATCCTGCTTTCCTGTTACATCCTTATCGTGCACACATCAGGATGCACTTGCTTTTTCACTACAAAAAGGTACGTGTAGTCAAACATGTCCCAGACGACCTCAGCAAACAGTCTGACTGATCGGATCATAACGTCGTGCTTCTGGTTTGTTTTGCAAGGGCGGTCCAAGTGGAAACAAAAACAAACTGTTCAGCTTGTAACGGCACAAGGACAACCTGTACCATTCAGTTATGCGGAACGTCTGGTGGGGAACCAACACATTATGTAAGGTACCAGATACGAGCTACAAACTTAAAGGCAGGTCAAATTCTTCATGTCCACTTAACAAAAGCAAAGCAAAATCAGGTGAAACTAGGCACTTCTCTTTTAATACCTTAGTACCTTTAATACTTAATAATAATAAATCTTTTTTTCGCGGTCTAAATCCTGCACTCTGATTGGCTGGCGAGCGGGTCCGTATCCTACAGTAAGGACCCCAGTTACGAACCTCTGGCGACTCGTTCGTTCACAACAACAAACAGTAGCATTTTTGTCAACATTTATCTTTAAGAGATTTATTTATGGGGCGGCACGCCTCACAGCAAGAAGGTCCGGGTTCGAGCCCAGCGGCCGGCAAGGGCCTTTCTGTGTGGAGTTTGCATGTTCTCCCCGTGTCCGCGTGGGTTTCCTCCGGGTGCTCCGGTTTCCCCCACAGTCCAAAGACATGCAGGTTAGGTTAACTGGCGACTCTAAATTGACCGTAGGTGTGAATGTGAGTGTGAATGGTTGTCTGTGTCTATGTGTCAGCCCTGTGATGACCTGGCGACTTGTCCAGGGTGTACCCCGCCTTTCACCCGTAGTCAGCTGGGATAGGCTCCAGCTTGCCTGCGACCCTGTAGAACAGGATAAAGCAGCTAGAGATAATGAGATGAGATTTATTTATAAGATTATCAAAAATCTTATAAATTTTTGCCAGCATTTCTCAGGAGACATATCTGTGACGAATCTCAGTCATCCAGGTACATAGCAATCTGTGGTTGGATGAAGAAAGCAACTGTACTTGCTTGAAGATTCTTGAAAACGTTTCGCCTCTCTTCCGAAAGGCTTCCTCAGTTCTGTCTGACTAATAGGGAGTATCCAGTATTTATCCTCTCATGGATCATCATAGAATCCGAATCAGAATGCTGATGGCTGCATTGTAGGTGGCTGATAGATGTCATAGACACCCACCTCTGTTCAATGGTGGTCGTTCCAGGTTGACAAAAATAAACGATCCTCTCTGGCTAAGATGTCTGCCAGTTTTCTGGAAGTCCTCTCATACTCCCGCACCAGTCGATGGGGATCTCATCCCAAAGTGCGTAGAAACATATCTGTGACGAATCTCAGGAGAATAGCATTAATTTTACAGCATGGATAGCAATAACGACAGTTCACAGCAAAAGCGAGTTTTACTACCCTGAGG